>NC_090646.1:174843428-174960159 GCF_040937935.1 Hyperolius riggenbachi
TGAGTTTTCTTTGCAAACTTTTCAAACCTTTAATTTTCTTTTTCAGGCATGTTACAGAACTGGATCCAAACCATACTGTATGGTTCTGACACAGTTCTGTATCTGTGCCTGAAGATGAAACTTAAAGTCTTGAAAGCTTGCAAAGAAATCTCATACAGTTAGTCATTACAGGTATCACCTAAAGAACTTTTGTTGTCGTCGTTATGTCTTCTAATGCAAAGATAAGAATAAAACACGCACACCACTGGTAGCTACCTACAATCTAGGATTAAAAGATATACACAGAATCTTTTAGGAACTACAGCTTAAAGGGAACCTAAAGCAAATTAAAGAAAAAAGTTTCACTTTACCTAGGGCTTCTACCGGTCCCCTGCAGCCGCCCTGTGCCTGCGCCTTTGCCGTCACCGTTCAAATCTCCGGTGCCCCTGTTTTGGCTGGGTGACTTGGCGAGTCGATGACCAATGCGCAAGCATGGCCACGCATGTTCTTGATCGCATTTGATCGATTTTTTTCCCTTACTGCGCATAAACAGTCGGGATCGCGAGTGGACTGGGGCTGTGCATGCAGATGAAAAGGGCCTTGCAGGTGACTGGAACATCGCGGAGTGGCAACGTGGGTACATAATGGCTGCAGAGGGCTGGTAGAAGCCCCAGGTAAGTTTGCTTTAGGTTCCCTTTAACAAAGGATGATTTTGTTAAAGAAATCTTTCCAGAGCCTTCTGTTCTGGTCTTTAGACACCAAGGCCCATATGCAATTCACTTTTTCTCCGTAGTTTTCTCCTAGGTAATATTTTCATAATTGTCATTAAAATGCATTTTAAACCACCAGCAAGCAAGAAAATGCTCCAAATAATTAGGATAGTATGTTTTCACCTAATTGTTGGTACTTTTTCAGTTGCAAAGTTGAAAATGTATTTTAAATAGAAGATGCAAAATTCTCTCCCAGGAGAAAAACATAATTGCATATGGGCCCAAATGTTTACCAGCTTCATTCTGATTGTAACATCATCATTGAAACCAGACCATACAAGGTAAAAACGAAAAGGGTGAACAGTAAATGTGATGCACTGATGTTGTGGGAACTGTTACAGAAGTTCAATAAAACTGTTACACTATTGGAGCACTCTCTGTTTTCATATTTCCTCAAGAGTTACAACTACAAACTTTGTTATTACATTAACTAATGATCATGTATCACACGGGACACAGAGCTCTTTAACATCACAGGGTCACACTGCTGCTGGTTAATTGCATGAGAATGTAAATTGCCCAATTACGGTACATTCTATCCATAGGGTAGGGGCAGGTCCAGAGGCCCATGAAAGTTTTGCTGTGTGGCCTCATGATCTCTAGCTATGCCACTGCTTGCTGTGTCACTTTTGGACTTCCTGTAATCTTTTTCATATTGAAATCATGCTTTTAACATATTGCCTCATAGTCATAAACGGGACTAAACAGAGTTGTGATGTAAGATGCAATAAACGTAACCTCACAAATTTATTGTTTGCACAGTAATCTGAGGTATTCATGTTCAAAAACCATTCGCAAACTATTTATGCATAACAGAAGTTTGCCTTCTTAAAACAAGAAGGTATTTGCAATTATTCAGGCTGAAGTGAGTATATGAAGTCTCCCACAATGCATCACTGCTTAATATGCAAATTGTCCCTTTGTTGTCCCTGTAAGCTAAACACACCTCCAGAACCACTGGAATGCAATGTGTCAGTTCGTTAATTGTAACTGGGTGTTTCAAGTCCTACCTTATAGAGCCATATTAATCCATGTCATGCGCTGACGAGGACAACCAGCCTGTAACAGCCTGTTGTGTCTCTGTACAATTAACAAGCTGGCACAACATTGCATTCCAGCCGATCTGAGGGTGTGTTTAGCTTTCAAGGATAACAAAGGATGATTTGCATATTTGATTCAGCAGTGATGCATTGTGGGAGACCTCATATGCTCACTCCAACCTGAGTAATCGTAAATACCTTCTGTTTTCAGAAGGCACTTTTTGTTTTTCATAGCATTTTAGTAAGAAAGCTTTTTGGTCCTTTTTAGCCCCTACACATTCCTGGGAGTTCTGGATCACCATGGGAGTTCTGGATCACCATGAGTTGGCTGGGCAATCTTAAACTTTATTTATAAAACTATAAAAGTTCTGAAAAAAACATGGCAAAATGAAAACTTGTCATTAACCAGGTGTATACCTTTAAATCGAGTAATGTAAAAAAAAATTATTCAAATGTGCTGATTTCAGCCATAAATAGGCCATTTGTTAGCTAGTCTTGCGAAGATTAGGGCTTGCAAACAAACAGATAAGTATTCTGCAGTACTGGAAGTTTTGTGGAAAAGTCTTGGCTGCTCACGTAGTTTAGTCCCCTGCTGGATTGAAAGGTCTTCTGGATAGATAACTAAATAGATTGCAACTCCCACTGCTGCTGTGATGGATTTTGCATGGCTCAAAATAGAAATGTATTTTACTCTTACTGATCATCCAGCAGAACATTGCTAATACTGGCAGACGAGATGCAAAATGAAATGGTTCTGAACTCATCATTTATGTGACTTTTTTTCTTAAAGAGGAACATTAGTGAAAATAATGTAGTTAATAAAATTGCTTATTTTTTCATACAATACTCATTTATAAATGATTGTGTCAGTGTTTGACCATTGTAAAAACTTTCCTCACCCTGGGCCATATGCAATTTACTTTTTCACCTTTTTTTTTTTTTTTTTTTTTCTCCAAGGTGATATTTTTACAACTTGTAAATACAATGCTTTTTAAACCACCAGTAAGAAAACAAATACTCAAAATAATTATGGCAGTACTTTTTCACCAACTTGATGGTACTTTCTCCATTGCAAAGTGCATATAGCCCCCTGATTTACAGTCTGCTGTTTATCACAGGTGATGACATCATTAGTTCTGTCAGGTGATCTCTACGGTATGAATTTACTCCACCGACATTATTCTGCCAGTAATTCTATAATTTAACATGGGCCCTATGGTGGCACCCAAACGACCTGCTTTGACCCTCCCTCTCCAACTATGATGAGCCCCATCCTTTAGATCCTTCCCTGATGCTCATTAAGTCTTCTTGTAGCTCAGGATATTACACCACACTGGGACTTGTGGGTGGATTCCTTATATGTCCTGGAGGAGGGAAACCACATCCTCGCCGCAGCCATGGCCCATTATTCCCTTCTGAGTGGAAGTATGCTGCATTTGTCAATCACCTCCTGTTTTTACAAAATATTGCAAAAGGTCACTAACCTCCCACTCCCATTCTGTCAGTGAGGGCAGTAGTTGTCAGGGGTCTGGCACTATATGATCAGTCCAGGGGGTTCTGGGATATGCCACAGTTGGCTTCCCTCTCAACCTCCTTTCTCTTTTTCTCTGTGGGAGGGAGGTGTGGTACAAAGATGGAGAAGCCCAGACATCTGTAAGCTAGCACTGGCGAGGTCAGGAGCAGCATGGTCTATGCAGGAGAAAGCGAGGGTATAGTGTGAAAGTAATGTAAACAGTTATGTTAAAAACTTATTTTAAAGAGGAGCTATCAGCCATACTATCCCAGGAAAACGTAAGTAGATAAATACCAGCTCTACTTACATAACTTGTTGCACTGTCCACATTTTGATTTTAGTGATTTTCTATAGTAATAAAAAGAAAATCCTTTTTAGCATTTTCCATTTTGACTGTGTCTATCTTGAAGTCAAACCTGACATCATTTCCTCCCTTGGGGCTTCTTCACACTGCAGGCGTTTTTGGCTTTTTTTCACCCGAGTGCGGTTTTTAAAAACGCCCACTGACCGTGTGGACAATGAATGTCTATGCGACGATTCATATCAGCGCAAGTCGTGCGCTGTGCGGCTAGCAAAGCAGTGCGTGTACCATTCTGATTCCGCCTCAATGGAAAGTATTGGAGAAACGTAAAACGCTCACAAAATCACTTTGTGTAGCGATTGCGTTCTTAAGAATAAATACATTGTATTTATTATTTTCTGGGTCAAAGAGTTCACTTCCTGACTTGCGTCAGGGAGTGAATTACAAAACCACTCAGAAAAACCGCTTAAAAAAACGCTAAGCACAAAAACGAATCGTCCACCCAAGCGCCAGGATTCGGAAAAAAGACTCCTCAAAAACAGCCCAACGCGGACGGACTTGCGAGCTGAACGCAATGTGAACAAGGCCTTACTTTTTTTCCTGTGTATGCATTGCCCGCCCTCCTCCTAGTCTTCAGACACTCCCACACAGCTCTGCAGTAGAACGTCATAAATCATCATTGTGTGACTCTGCAGAGCTGGTTTATTTGTACAGATCGGATTTCAGAAGCTGCGGGAGGAGTGAATCATTTTCTCAGCTTCTCGGCATGAGAAATATTGGCCAATCAGAGAGGAACAGAGGTATGGGAGGCAAAAACAGGAGGGAAAGACTCTTCAGCCAATCAGGCTGCATAAATTATGTCTGAGAGGAATAACTATTAGAAGGGCAGGAAAGTAAAGAAGAAGAAAAAAAACGCCTGCATGCCCTGCAACTTCGGCAGATGTACCACATAAGAGCCAGCGGACCTGGGGAATGATGTTCTATAGAGAAGAAAACTATGAGTGTATTTTAACTTGGATTGTCTGGTTAGCATCCTTCTTACTTGTTTGCCAGATAAAAATAAGGAATTGATTTCTGATTTTATGCCTGACAGTTACTCTTTAAACACAAATACTAAATGGATCCAAATAGAGTAAAATTAACATTGATGGAGGCAATAAGTATGACACGAAGACACTTTCTATTCTTTATATAACTTGGAAAATAACCACTGTCCTTAAAGAGACACTGAAGCGAGACTAAATCTCGCTTCAGCTCTCATATATAGCAGGGGCATGTGTGCCCCTGCTAAAACGCCGCTATCCCGCGGCTGCACGAGGGTCCCTGACCCCCCCCCCCAACCCACCCCCCGCAAACCTTGGTCGTCTTCTTGGTCGCAGATTCTGTTTCCTGGAGGCAAGGGCTAACGGCTGCAGCCCTGCCTCCCAGCGCGTCTATCAGATGCGCATTGCCGCCTCTCCCCCGCCCCTCTCAGTGAAGGAAGACTGAGAGGGGCGGGGGAGAGGCGGAGATACGCGCTGACAGACGCGCGTGGGGCAGGGCTGCGGCGGTTAGCCCTGCCCCAATGCAGAAGCGCTCCCCCGCATTACGGAGGGGATTTGGGGGGACAGGGACCTCCGTTAAGCCGCGGGATAGCGGCGTTTTGGCAGGGGCACACGTGTCCCTGCTATATATGAGGTCTGAAGCGAGATCTATTCTCGCTTCAGACTCTCTTTAAATGTAATTGGCAATTTAATATTTTTTCAGCTGATTGGTCACTATAAATTACTTTATTAACCATCTTAGCGGTATGGACGAGCTCAGCTCGTCCATCACCGCCGATGGCTGCCGCTCAGGCCCTGCTGGGCCGATTTTGTTCAAATAAAGAGCAGCACACGCAGCCGGCACTTTGCCAGCCGCGTGTGCTGCCCGATCGCCGCCGCTCTGCGGCGATTCGCCGCGAGCAGCGGCGAAAGAGGGTCCCCCCAGCCGCCTGAGCCCAGCGCTAAGGGCTGGATCGGAGGCGGCTGACGTCAGGACGTCGGCTGACGTCCATGACGTCACTCCGCTCGTCGCTATGGCGACGATCTAAACAAAACAAGGAAGGCCGCTCATTGCGGCCTTCCTTGTTTATTCTGGGCGCCGGAGGCGATCGGAAGAACGCCTCCGGAGCGCCCTCTAGTGGGCTTTCATGCAGCCAACTTTCAGTTGGCTGCATGAAATAGTTTTTTTTAAATTTAAAAAAAACCCTCCCGCAGCCACCCTGGCGATCTTAATAGAACGCCAGGGTGGTTAACAGAGTCTCCCGAGTTTCCTTATAGCCCATAAATAACAATACACAGTATACTAACACTCATCAGGATCCTAATGGCACATGGTGTGACCTGGTAACACCGAGGCTTTTTCTAATCATTTTCAGGAAGCCCTGCAGGGTGATAAAATGACATATAGTGAGAGAGAAGCTCACTGTCAGGAGACTCTCAAGTTATTAACTTTAGTGATAGGAAAATCTCCAGGGCCTGTACTAGGAGATAGAAAAATGCCTGCAGCCAGCAAAGTATAGAGAGCTGCTGTCTTGTGTGGCAACATGCCATGACATACACTGTAATACAGCCTGGCTCGGAAGAGGACCCTAGTGCTAACCTAAGCATTTTAATGATTTCCGTTATCTGTCTTTATCTATTTGTTTGCCTTCAGCAATGCCGTATAAGGTGTCTATGTATGTGGGTTATTATTATAAATCGTGGAAAGCTTAGCTGGTTTAAGAAACATTATTTTGGTGTACTTGGTTATGCTTTGAACAGAGGCACCAAAATAGAGTAAAGTAGATTTAAAAAAAAAAAAAACAAGAGGTAGTGGTGGACTTACCTCCCCAATTAGACTAAAACAGTCGATATTCAGTTAAAAATATACAACCAAAAACTTCAAACAATACTTAAATTTGATCAAAGGCTTTTTCAACTAGATATCAACTGTTTTAGTCTAATTGGGGAGGTAAGTCCACCACTACCTCCCATTTTAATCTGTTTTTAATCTATTTGACTCTATTTTGGCGCCTCTGTTGAACGCATAACCTAGTATGCCAAAATAATGTTTCTCTGTTCAACGCATAACCAAGTTTTTGAGTTCACCTTTGGTGCAGGGTTGTTACCCCTATCCATTTCCTCCTACAGAGAGTGACTACTTCACACTAGTGTGGTTGGTCTAATCTCCCCACCTGCTGATATAATGGTTACCTTAGTGGTAACCGACCTTTGTGAGTACCCTTTTTCTTCTGTTTGTACAGAAATCATATTTGTGCTAATATACTGCACTATTAGGAGCTTGCAATCGTTCCGTTTTGTCTTACAATTATTTTGGTATATCTATAATTTATCTTAGGATTTCAATTGTTATTATTAAAGAGAACCAGAGATGAACGTTTCACACAAAATAAACATCAGTCGATAGCTTGTAAAGAATAAATGCTCTACTTGATAATTTCGCTGCTCTGGTGTGCCTTTTTGAGTGTTTTTTTTTTTATCCATTATTGCTCCAGGAAAAATTCGATATGGTCGCTGGCTCATATCCCTTTTGCTTCCAGGTTATGAACTGTTCTGAATGTGCTGTCTAGGCTCTATGAGACTATAGTCAAGCAAGGCTGCTGCAAGCTTTCATCTGTGTGCTTTCATTATTCTGGTATGCTGTGCAGCTGCCTGTAGGAAGTGTCTCTCATAGGAATTAAACTGCATAGATAATAATGATGACTGCACATTCAGTGCACACAGATAACACAACAGCCACACTTGTCTGTTGTTTCAGAGCTTCTTTCTCGACAGGAGCAGCCACACTTGTCTGTTGTTTCAGAGCTTCTTTCTCGACAGGAGCAGCTCCTCCTAGTCATCAGAGCTTTGAGTATGCAAAGCAGGAAAGCTGAGCCAGGAGGGGGCAGGCTTGAAAAGACTTCACAGAAGACTGACTCAGCTATAATGATTCCAGGTCAAACCTAGACTGAATGCTCAGTGGGGGATTTTTATCAGAGCTGATAACAGGCAGATTTAGCAGAGAAGAATGAAACTAAAAGCAGGATAGGTGTTTAATGTCATGTTCCCACTGATAAATGTAGTAAAATACATGAGGGTGCTTTGTCTCTGGTTCTCTTTAAACATTAGGCAAAATAGTTTAAAAGAAGCTTAGTGTATCAGACAGACGTTTTATCTTTATTCTCATATATACTGTATGATACTGTTTCAATTGTAAGCAAATACTACACTTAAAATATATTTTTTTGATGTAACTTTTTTTCTTATATTTAGTACTTTTTTGCTGTTTGAGTGTTGAAAATATATTAAACAGCCAAGGAAAAGATGAGATAAGGTGAGATAACTCATGAGAAAAGTTGTGTGCATCAGGGCCAATATCAGCATCAGATGTAGAAAAGGAGGACAGTCTATTACAGGGAGGTGACTAGGAAAATAGGAAAACGGTACTTTCTGCAACGGTTTTGCACTTTGTACCAAAACTGAACCTGAGTTACCTTATATTTATAAACTGTCATCATAGGCAATAGGCAGTGTCTAGACGTACCTTCATCCACCTTCACATACCAGGCATGGCAACCTGGAATCTCCAAATCCCTCAATCTCAATAGTCTGTCAATAGTCTCTGTAATTGGCAATACAGTAGAAGCCCTTTATAGTAAACTCCAAGGGTCCAGGAAAAATAGTTTACTATATCAGAATTTTTCATACATTGTATATTTATACAGATGCATTTTCTGGGACCTGAGGACTGAGTTTACTATACCCAGAGGTTTACTATAACGAGATTCTACTCTACCAAAAGCTCTGTTCTACCTCTACTAGCCCTACCTTTTCCCCCCTTATAATTGGTTGGTGCTACTGCCCTTTACAGTAAGGCATCAATAGCAAGGAGCTTGGAAATTACAGGTAACAAATAGGGATGATCAATGATATGCAAATACTTCCGAGTTTATGCAAATGTATGTACATTTGTATGCACATATACTGTATGCATCTTGAAATTGGACCAATCAATTTAAACCTGGGTGTGACTTGATTGGTCCATATTTGCATAGAAATGTATGTGAATTGGGAAAAACCCGGAAGTATTTGCATATCATTGATCATCCCTAGTAACAAATGCTAAAATAAACACAGGTTTGTGGCATAATTGCTTTGTATTGCTTTGTAGTGATGATTTTCTAAATGTATATCACAGTCCTCAGAGTATGTACACTTGTGTGCCTGCACCTGTGTGTGTCTCATGTTATTAAACAGAAGCAACCATCAAAGATTTTACTTATGGCAGAAGCCATGTTTAAAATATGTAGTCTAAAGCATAGTTCAGTTTTTCATTGCGTACATTGCTATTTTAATGTACCGTACATAAGGCAAATCTGTCCCAAACCTGGGCAATGAAAACCAAGCATGTAATGTACAAGTACATAATGATAGGACTACTTCAGTAAACATCTGCCACTAAGAACAATCAGTAGGCCCAGAGGTATGCTCATGCAGTTTAATAACACACATACACATTTTGGTTTGTGCCTGCGCAGTATGGTCTGTGCGTATGGTCTGTGCCTGCGCAGTATGCTCCTGGTGACATCAGTGGGAGCAAGGACACGGCAACGCAGGCGCAGTGGTTTTCAGACTTTAAAGACTGAAATTCTAGAAGTGAACCGGAGGCAGGGCCGGAGCATCGGTGAGTGGCTGCGCGGGTACAAGATGTCTGCAGGGGACCATTAGAAGCCCCGGGTAAGTTCAACTCATTTTCCCGCGACCCCCCTACAGTGTCCCTTTAAATTGTTGAGCTTGGCTTCTCTCTCTCCCCCCCCCCCCCCCCTTTCCCATTTCAGACCCCTCCAAAATTTTTGCTGCATGTATCGGGTGGCATCACTGACCAGGTAGAAATCTAAGAAGCTCAAATCAATTTTTTCCATAAACTCAACTTTATTCATAGCAATCACAGTAAATATAGCACAATTAGCAGTATAATATAGTATATACATAGACGAGCAATTTGGAAGATTCACATACTAATCCAAAATGTGTGCTTCAGGGCTCGTTCCCACTATCGCGAATCTGCATGCGTCCAACGCATGCAGATCCGCACATGTAATGCAAGTGGATGGGCCTGTTTCCACTGTAGCGTTGTTGAGGTGCGTTTTTTTCAGCGGTAAAAAAACGCACAAAAGAGCCAACGATTTCGCCTGCGTCGGGAATCCGTGCGAATCGCCGCTAATGTATTTAATAGTAAAAACGCATGCGTTTGTTACATGCGTTTTTACCCGCGATTTCGCGTGCGATTTCGCACCTTTTTCAATTTTATTTAGCCCTGGCAGTGTCATGGTTAATTTCGCATGGCACCCTGCCATGCGAAATCGCATGCGAAATCGCGGGTAAAAACGCATGCGGAAACGCATCCGCATGCGTTTTTACAAGCGTCGGAATGCGGCCGAAATCGCGTCGCAACAGTGGGAACGAGCCCTTACTATGTACAGAAGCTCAATCCATTATTTTCACAGAACTGTGTCATATCTTTGGAACTACTGTCCAATTTGACTTTAGTTTGCACTGAAACAGAAGCAGTGTTGATCTACTGTATTTTATTCATATCCTCAGATAGCATTGCCCAGTGCTTTGACAGGTTTGCTGAGACAAAGAATGTAATTCTTGACAAATGTCAGTTAAAGTGGGATAAAACTCTAACATAACATTCAATAAAAATGTGTTTTGCTACTTTTTATTACCCATAAAGTTACCATATTTGCTTTTGTGCACAAGTAATATTGTCTGTTTAAAAATTACAAATTCCCAAAGTACAGTTTGTCTTCTCTGAAAGCTGCCATTGAATTTTCTTGCATAGCTGCTGTATTTATATATTAAACTCTATCTAGTGATCACTTCTCAGCTCCCTGCTTCTACAGCAGACAGAGCTCATTTTCAGCACAGCTAGGAATGCAGCAGACAAAGGAACATAAACAAAAGATGCGAAAAGAAGCTGGCTGACTTGGAATACTTGATGCTGGGGAATATGTTGTGTTAATTGGGTGTGGGTCTACTGTATATTGTATACAGTTGTAGTATACAGTTACTCTTTAAAGAGAAATTCCGTTTTTTGTAGAGGAATAACTCAATGCTTTTGTCATAGCTTTATATATGGCAATAATTAAAGGCAAACATTATTTCTACTTGAATACATTGTTTTTCATTGTTTTTTGTTTGTTTGTTTGTGTTTTTGTGCACTTAAAGCACACCCGAGGTGAACATAAACTAATGAAATAAACAATTGTATCTATCCTCCTTCTCCTAAAAATGACTTTTTAAGATATTGCACAGTTTTATTTTATATTTAAATCTACTTTTTAAATGTTTACTGTTTTATTGTTTTTGCTCATTGAAGTATGCCAGAGCTAAAATCTATGAACTATTGACCCTTTTATCTCTTTCCTGCTCCCAGAAGCCATTTTCTGCTAGGAAAGTGTTTTATAGTTGTAATTTCTAATCGGTGAGGGTCACACTGTAGTCTGACCCAGTCCTGACACTGTGACTAACATACCTGATTTACTCTTTCAGGCAGATAAAGAAGGAACACAGCATAATTTTTTGTGTGCTAGGCTCTGTACATATACATGTCTATCGCATGTCACCTCGGGTATCCCTTAAAACAATTATGCTGGATTCATGCTGGATTCACACTGTGCACGTTGCATATAACACATGCGTTATAATGTGTGAACTGCACTGGAAACACTGCATGTTATAATATACACGTTAATTCAAATCCTGCATGCTGCAAGATAGAAATAAAGCAATCTGTTACAATGCAGATAGGTGAATTGACCCATAGAGTTTTATGGGCAGTGAGTTGAAATGCAGAATTATTGTGCAATGCAAGGGGTATAGTGTGAATGCACCCTTACTCCACAGTGTTTTTAACAGAAACTGGGAGATAGGATTGTCAGCGTTTGCTGCAAGAAAAAATATTCCACTATGTGCAACAAACTATGTCCACAGCAGGTGGAAGTTTTTGGACAGTTTCAAGGCAACAGTACACCAAACACAGTACAAAGAGTGGGGTAGCCAGGGATACACAGAAGAGCAATTTAATCATACAGGGCATTCTGAGAATTCTTAGCTGGTGGCATATTGAACTGAAAATACAGTGTCATTTGTATTATCCATAGTCTGGAATGCACAACTTGTACAGACTTGTAGTTCTGCTAAGCTGAATGGCATGGTCTATGAACGAAGGATGGGTGAGTGGTGCCAGACACCTCCTACTGTGGGGAATACCAAAGCAATATTCTGAAATAAATGTAATTCGGACACCTCTGCTGCTCCCAGGAAGGTTCGCAAGGTATAAAGGAGGAGTCTCGGATGGCGCTGAGATACGAAACACGCTGTCGGGACGGGATAGAGGAAGTGGAACCCTCACTTGGGCGGTCTGACCGGAAGACCGTGCAGGGGAAAGACCGCTGGCAAGCAAAACTCTGTTCCCATTTTACCGTGCAAAAGAAGGTAAGTGCAAATAGTGAATAAATTGGTGGATTTTTAAATACATATTGTGTTATGATCAATGTTATTACTCTGAGGTAACTTGGAATGCAATTAAAGAAGAGGTACAGCAAACGAAGGAAGAATATGGTTGAATGTCGAGGGAAGCCAGTGAATGCCCCACAGGCGAGATGATGGTCCTGCAGACTCAGTGAGTCGTTACCCATGTGGGTGCTGATTGGGGAAACATCTCTGATTGTTGAGCACTAATAGGAAGTTGTTTGGAAAAGTGTACAATGTATAAGGGCCCCCAGCAAAACTTTGATGGTGCCTCCCAGTGTTCACACCCTTTCCCTTGCCTCCCATAGGGACCCTAACAGCCTGGATGCCCATCTGCAAGGTGCATAAAACAAGTGTGGCCATCGTAATCTTCACACCCATAACAAGGGTAGTCACAAAAACACCTGATCTGAAGGATGGGCCCCTTTACTGGAGGAAAGGAAAGTTAGTAGTTAGGAGGGGAGGCGTGCGATTACAAAGGCTGCTCCCCTGTAGTTACGCCCCTGGGCATTAGACTGCCAATCTAGTCTAACAACATTACTGGTAATTACAATTTTGGGCAAGAGTAATCTAATAAGTGTACATTAAATTCCATATAAGAAATCTGTGTTAGGCCCAGTGCACACCAAAACCGCGAGCAGATCCGCAATACGCTAGCGGTTTTGGGAGCTGATTTCAGAGCGATTCTAGGCATGTTTAAAGAGGTTTTCTAAACATACCTAGCGGTTTTGGGTGCGTTTTTGTGTAGCAGATTACACATATTGTTACAGTAAAAGCTGTTAGTGAACTCCTTCTGTAACAAAAACGCCTGGCAAACTGCTCTGAAGTAGCGTTTTTCAGAGCGGTTTGCGTTTTTCCTATACTTTACATTGAGGACGAAACGCTCCTGAAAACCGCAAACGTGCAGCAGGAGGCGCGTTTGCGGCTTGACAAAAACCTCAAACCGCCAGTGTGCACCATCCCATTGCAATACATTAGCCAAGCGTTTTTACAGGTGGATACGGCTGGCGGATCGCTCCAAAAACCGCTCGGTGTGCACTAGGCCTTACCCTGGCCTGAGACATCACGTGTGCAAACCTCCTCTGCTGATTTGGAGCACAAGAGTCCTTGTATGCAGTTTCTGTAAAAAAGTGATTCCCATCATAAAGGTTGTTACCTAAAGAGGTACTGTAGTGGCATATAGTAGAATCCAGTAAATTATCGGGGACACCTACTTTTATGGTAATTTTCCTGGTTTCAGCATCAGAATATCTTTATATTGCTGTATATTGAATGTAGCCACACCCTCCCAGTGATGTTTAGCCTAGGCTGATTAGCTATATGGAATTCTCCTTCCCAGAGCATTATGGGAGACCAGGTATATTTTACACTGGCTTTGGAATTCTGAGGCCTAGTTACAGTTCTCAGTTGCATTGCAGAATAATTCTGCATGTCAACTCACTGCCCATACAATTCTATGGGCATGTTTACAGTACTGCATCATGTTACTCTAACTCGCTGCATGCAGGGTTTGCATTAAAGTCTATGTCCAGTCTCCACTGCGGTCCACATTCATAACGCGTGCGTTATGCAACAGACCACTGTGAACCTAGCTTCAGTAACCGAACATTCCACAGAGATCACCTGACAGGATCAAAGATTAATTTATCTGTAATACATTTCAGAATGCAATTCAGGGTGAGTAAATATTTTACAAATGGGCAAAATTCACCAAAATAATTTATAAATGAATATTGTAAAAAAAAAAAAACAACAATTTCACTCATTGTTATTTTTACTACAGTTCTTTTTTTTGTAATCAGTTATTTTTTTAAATAATCAAATTGGATCTAATTGTAAATGGTCATTCATGACTGAAACCCCTTTGGTAAAGATGGAAAAATGTCATTTGAATGTGTGTACCACCAACTTCTTGCTTAAATGATCGTTCTTTATAATATAAATTGATAATTTGAATGATCAGATTTGATCATGTATAGCCACCATAGGAGATGCCTTGTGTCTGGTCCTTCCTGTTACATAGCAGGAATTGAACTACGATTTAACCAAAACAATTTTCATAGAAAAATATTAACTAAGTGTATCTCAGCAGTATGTTTCCTCCCAGTGTGGTCCAGACTGGTGCTTCTTCCATTCTAGTCATCTTTTACCCGATATGGTGATATTTACCATTGATATAGTGAGCACCCTTGACCAGAGAAGTCATTTTTGGTCCGCTTTCCAAATCATGGGCTTGTTCCTATGAGTAACTGAGTCTTGATGCATGTGTAGTGACTGACATCTCAGAGTCTGTGTAGAATTCAGGTCTCATACTCTCGGGGGAAATGTCTTGCAATGGCCACATTTCCACCCAGAAAAATGATGGAGAATAAACTTTTTGTCTACTTCTGCTGCTAAGCGTTCGTCGTTGTTTGTAGTTGGTCCAGATCTGGCAGATCATTTCTTTGAACGGTCTGGTTGTGATGGTATACAGGATGGGGTTAAGAGCACTGTTAATTGGCAGTATGAAGATCACCACCCAAGAGCTAATAGAACCTGCAAAACAATAAGAGAGATATTAATTTACTGTCTGCAAATATTTCAACACCTGTAACCCATGACTATAAACATACATCTTCAAAGTAAGGGCGGTCATTGAGCTGCAAATCATTTTGAGTTGATGCAGCATTATGCAAATTTTGGTATGCTAATCTATGAAGCTTGAAAATTAACCAAATCAAATCCTGCTGAGGTAAAATTTGATTGGTCCATTCTCAAGATGCCTTAATTTGCATACAAAATTTGCATAATCCTGCATCAATTTTAAATTATTTGAGTCCCATTGACCATCCCTACTTCTAAGTACCTAATCATACCAAAATGAAGTCTCTGCTTATGAAAAGAAATCTGTCTTTGCGTCAAATATGTTTGTATTGGAAGTTATCTCTCCTTGAATTAGCTCAAGGCTAGGGCAGAGTAAACACCCGTCCAGTGGGGTCTTTATTTTGGGGAGCACTGTGAGGTTTTCTGAAGGCTACCATCACACTGGTGCATCGTGTAGGACAAAATATTTGCATTCCTAACGCAATTATATTGTAACTAGCGACCTTAGCCCCTTTAAAAATGGGGTAGGTCTGTCACCACTCCGCCGCGCGCATGCGCATGTCCGTCAGTTTTCTTTCAGTTATAACTGAGAGTAACTGATTAAAGGACCACTATTACAAAAAAAAGGAGACAGTTAAAATCTGACAGAACCGACAGGTTTTGGGCCAGTCCACTTCCTCATGGGGAATTCTCAGGGTTTTCTTTGTTTTCAAAAGCATTTCCTGAACGGCAGTTGCAAAGTCTAACTGACAAGATAGTGTGCAAGTCAGTAGGGAGGCTGGCTGGTATCTTACTACTTTGGCAGTTAAACTGCTGTTCGGGAAATGCTGTTGAAGACAAAGAAAACTCTGAGAATTCCCCATGAGGAGATGGACTGACTTTAAACCTGTCAGTTCTGTCAGATTTTAAGTGCCTACTTTTCTGCAGTAGTGGTCCTTTAAGTGTAAAAGGCGCCTTAAAAAACACGTCTTTTTTAAGTTCCTGGTGAGAATTTTGCAAGTTTACTTGGCATTCAGGAGGGTGAAACACATAACACATGTCTTGGCTTTCACCTGGCCAAATAGTATTCATCAAATGTTCAAATGAAATCATCTTGTAACATGCTTAGTGGGAAAAAATTATACCATATTCTTTTCCTATTTAACTGCTATTGTGTAAAGGGCTGGTAACCCCTTCAAGGAAACCTAATTGGGTCTGGACTTCCTGTCATGAATTGCTGTAATTAATACATTTTTGTGGCTTGATTGTTGGCAAATCATACTACAGAGTATTCTGATAGCAACACGATACAACTACAACATGTCATGTGTTATGAATTACCTCTACTTATCTGTGACTTATTTCAATAATCTTTCATTATCGGTGCTAACTCATGATCTATCCCTCCTTGGACCCATAATCAATTAATGTTACTGCTGAGTTTTCTCACAGGAGATATGTTCTCACCTTATCAGCAAAATACCTTTTAAAGTCTCAGCAAACAAGAAATGACTTAAAATGAGTTTAATATTACTATTTAAACTACTTTTATTTATGTTTTTAATTTGTAGGTACTGAGTTATCTTGCAGGCAAGATGTAAAATTATTTCCTGGGAAGAAAAGGTAGCTGAATATGGGTCCTTATCTGTTTTATCTCATGAATTATCAGTCTAGTTATCTCTCCTTGACCCTATTCAATTAACTTCTCTCTTGCGTTTTCTCAGAGGTGATTTTCACATTTTACCAATAAGACACCTTTTAAGCCCCAGAAAGCAAGAAAATACACAAAATACATTTGATACTACTTCTTCGCATACATCTTAGTACTTTTTCATTCTTAAAATTAAAGATGAAGATAAGTTGAAAAAGTATCTTCTGGAAACTCAGGAGAACATTTAATTGAAAAAGGCCATTATCTGTCCTAACTCTTGATTTATTTCTTAACTCATGAATTTCCTCTCCTTATCTTCCAAGGAATTCCCAACCAATAAGTTGTTTTATTTCTTGTTTTTATTCATTTTATTCAGTACTTAAAAATAAATAATAAAAATTACCTGTACAACTTATTGAATGGTAATTCTTCAGAAGATAAGCCTACTCTCACCTTCCTTGTTAAGCTATTTTTGATCTCTTACTACATCTGTGTTGCATACCCTTTGTTGGGGGGTATTTTTAGGCTTCATAAACTGTATTATTTTGTTTGTAGTGTGACCATGCAGAGGAACCTGACCTAATCTGAGAAGGAGTGGGATTTCCCCATGTGCCTTCAGTAGTGGTTGCTCTATTAGCAGCCTGGGTTTGTGAGTACTTTTTCTCTAGTTGTGTGTTGTGGGCATATTTTTTTTAGATTAATTGAATCCCACTTTCCCTATCCTTATCTGTTTATCTCATTAAAGGGACTCTGAATGGTTAAAAAAACTGAATTTACACTTACCTGGGGCTTCCTCCAGCCCACCGCAGGCCGTGATGTCCCCCAGCGTCCTCCGGGCTCCTTGCCTTGTCCCGGTCCTGGCTCCGGTTACATGACGACTTCGGACTGAAGTTGTCAGGTCTGCTTCCCGCTGCGGACGATGGCGGCATTATGCCGTCCGGCTGCGTGTCATCATGCCGGCCAGCATTAGAGACCTGCTCATGCGCGGTTCAATCTAAGAGAACCACGCATGCGCAGATGACACAATCGTCCACAGCGAGAAGCACCCCTGGCGATTGCAGGTCAAAGTCGTTGTGTAACCGGAGTCGGGACCGGGACCAGGAAAGGAGCCAGGAGGACGTCGGGGGATCTCGCGGCCTACGGTAGGCTGGAGGAAGCCCCAGGTAAATGTAAATTCTGTTTTTATAACCTCAGGGTCCCTTTAATTATCTTACAAATACCTTTTGTAAAAATAAGCAATATAAATTCCCTAATCAGCAAAATCAGCACCAATTATTAACAGAGTTTTAAAGTTAAAACAGATTTCTATATTTTTATAATAAAAACAGATCTTGAATAGATGCATTCCATCTGGACTACATTTTCTAGGTAAAGAGGTTTTGGGAAGAGCACCCAAATACATTACAATATTTTCCATTTAGCCCGCCTTAATCTAATCAGATAGTTTAGCAGTTGAGCTCAAAATTATAATACTGTAGTTATGGCCGGGCTCACTCTAGACAACTGTTATTTATTATGTGTTTATAAATGGATAAGCGCTCAAAAGTCCAGTCCTGCAACTCAAGGAAGTCAAAATTCTTCAGACATCTTAATTGGTCTCACAGAGATCATGCGCAATGCAGTTCATCTCATAGAGGGTGACACAACTGTGCCACTCCCCCAATATGAAGCGACTCACCAAATGGAGCGGCCTAGCTGGGCCCGTCTGCACTTTAGGAGTATTGGCCACCCCTCAGCCTCTCTGGCAAACCTCCTCCGCTGGGCTCCACTGGATCAGCTTGACCTCCAGAAGAAAAACAAAAGACGCTTCACATAGCGTAAAAGGGAGATCTTCCCACGTTTATTGTATTAAAAAATAGTAAAAATGAGATATAGCCCCTTATGAGTCATCATAGCGATGAAACGTGTAGGGCGGAGCTACGGAGCAGCTACGGAGCTACAGAGCAGCGTGACATCATCGGACGCGGTGATTGGTCGGTGCACACCATCTTTGTTTGAACTATCGGCGGAATCTCTATGCAGGGAAGCCCGGGTGATATGTGATAATAGCTGCCGCAGCACAGGCATTAGGCTGCATACTCCCCAGTCCCAAACCGCGCTAGTATTTTGTATATGACCATATGTCATTTTTTCTATTTTTTAATACAATAAACGCTGGAAGATCTCCCTTTTACGCTATGTGAAGCATCTTTTGTTTTTCTTCTGAAGGTCAAGCTGATCCGGTGGAGCCCAGCAGAGGAGGTTTGGCAGAGAGGCTGAGGGGTGGCCAAAACTCCTAAAGTGCAGACAGGCCCGGCTAGGCCGCTCCATTGGGTGAGTCGCTTCATATTGGGGGAGTGGCACAGTTGTGTCACCCTCTATGAGATGAACTGCATTTCGTATGATCTCCAGGGCCGGATTTGTACTTTCCAGTGCCCTAGGCCTGCTGTCACCAAGCGCCCCCTCCCCCACCAAAAAACATTCTGTCCAACACTCTGACTAGCGATCACTGGTTTGAATGGGCTCATTTCAGTTGTGCTGCTCTGCCCCCCAGTCAACAAATAATTCCTGTAATTTGCGCTCCTGCCCGAATATGCACAGCAGCCGATAGTGTTCTGGGCATGCATACTTGAGAAATGACACTGATGTATGATGGGTACTTGTCAAGAATGCATAACACTGTACTGGCGTTGGTTGCTGTGCACATCTGGGCAGGAGCGAGAAATTACAGGGTAGCGAGAGTGGCCAGAGAATGCGCTGCTTCTTTGTCCTCTGTGCGACTGGCTGCAGTCGGAGCCACAAACAGGTGGCAGGGCAGTGCAATGGGGAGAAGCCCATCCAAAACAGAGAACAGGTAAGTAGCAAACATCCTATCAAGACCCACTTTGGATGTTCTGTTGTAATTAGAGTGGACCTGAACTCAGAACTTCCTCTCTGCTCTAAAAGATATGCAACAACATAACCTTTAAAGAAAAACATTTCTTTGATATACAGCTGATATAAATACTGCAATAAATCTGCAGTGTTTCTACTTCCTGCTTTCATGGAAGCAGACATATCGTTAACATCCTGTGCTTTCAAATGAGCTTAGATGTTGTAGCAGTCAGGTGACACAGTGTAGAGATCAAATTACAATTTGTGATTAGACACAGAGGAGGGGGGATTAGACAGGCTCTCTAAATACATACAGGGTACATTTCTCTGTTTTCCTTCTGTCCTGTGCAAGAGTTCAGCTCCACTTTAAAGCATCTGAATGACATTTATTTATAGTTGCTGAAAAATCTATGTATCTCTTTTGAATGCTGAATGTACATATGGTGGTGTGCTCTAACATATTGACAGTATACAGGAACAAAGTCTGAAGAAGGCTTATTAGCAGAAAGATTACTCTTTTTCTTTTTAAGCCAATAAATGGTATCATCCTGATTCAAAACTTTCTGCTTTCGCTGATGGCTAAGATGGTACAATGCTCTACCGCTACAGGAAAGCAGAAGGATGCCAAACCATACACACTAGCATAGAGGTAGTAACAGCTCAGGTGACAATGACAGTGTAGCAATGAAAGGAAAGCAAACAGCATTTTTATTCCTGCAGTTCTCATAGATGGTAAGAGCTGAAGGACAGAAAATGAGTCGGGAATTAGTTAACTGAAACCACTGCTGGTTAGGAAGAAAAAAACAAAAGAGAAACAGTCATAAATTAGGGTTAGAAAAGAGTGTAATTAACTGCTTCTGGGGTCAGTGTCACATCTGTAAAAGAGAAATTGAAGAAACTAGCAGAGGTCACTGATGTTTGTGAATTCCTGCATTAAAACTCAGCGGAACTTAGTTCTATCTGCTTTGTAATGTAAATCCCTTTTATTTCTAACATCCACTTGTATGTCCATCACCAGGAATGGATCATTAGGTGGCAGTTATGATTGATCCTGATTGTTATAACACATCAAGACGTGTGAGAGAGAGAAGCAGGGATTGGGGAACTCTGAAATTCAGCTATTAGTGCAGAGCAGAGTGCTGGCTGGCTGGCTGGCTGCGCTGTGGGACCAGAAGAGATGATTTACTTTGACATATAACCTCTTCTCTCTCCAAGTCCTGCCGCCCTTCTGATCTTATCTGATTTTATCGGCCTAAGCCATGGCCTCTGTGGCCTTCCCAGAAATCCGGCCCTGATGATCTCTGTGAGACCAATTGAGATGTCTGAAGCATTTTGATTTCCTTGAGTTACAGGACTGGTCTTTTGAGCGCTTATCCATTTATAAACACATATTCAATTTACTAGTATGGAAGCGTTCCACCTGCATTTAACTGGTGTACTGTTACAGTTCTTGCGGTCCTAAGGGCCAGTTATCAATTGTATTTACTGTGGTCTGTGAGCGCTTAGATACATTTTTCCTTTTATTCTTAAAGGGGCACTATGGCGAAAAATTATGTTTTATAGCCACTGTACTATGCCTAGCCGTTTGTAGAGCATAGTAGCTTACATGTAGTGAGGCACAGGGGCTTTTTTTTTAAACACTGACATCACCTTGTATACATTATCAGTCACGTCGGCAGAAGTACCTTTCCGACGCCACTTAGCCTGTTCCATGTAGTTGTAGGGAGGCAACTTTCCCTGTTGCTGTAACTGACGTTACAGTTTTCCCCTCTCTGCAGCGCTGGAAGGTTTGTTCTAAATTTCAACTGCACGATCGTGCAGTTATAGTGATCCCCCATGAGCCGTAAAGAGTAGTAGCTGATGTGCTGTGAGGGGAGTGGAACGCACCCTCCCTCTTACGTGAGACGCAACTACATGTGAGGAGGACTGTGGAGGAATGCATCATCATTACTGATGACGCTGCCCGGCAAGGACCCCTGTAGCTGAAGCTGGCATGTGCTGCGCAGACAGAGCGGCAGCTTGCAGAGCAGACACAAGCGCTGTAGCTGTGTCCTGCTAATTGTACAGTAGTTGTGATTGTTGTTTTTGTGGTGAATTTTTTTTTTACCCAATCGTTTTTTCAGTATTTTTTTCTAAAGCAAATTGCAGGTAGTTATTCAGCCAGAGTAATAAAAAAAAAATGAATAACTACCTGCAATTTGCTTTAGAAAAAAAATACTGAAAAAACGATTGGGTAAAAAAAAAAATTCACTACAAAAAAAAACAACAATCACAACTACTGTACAATTAGCAGGACACAGCTACAGCGCTTGTGTCTGCTCTGCAAGCTGCCGCTCTGTCTGCGCAGCACATGCCAGCTTCAGCTACAGGGGTCCTTGCCGGGCAGCGTCATCAGTAATGATGATGCGTTCCTCCACAGTCCTCCTCACATTAGAGATGGGAAGTTCGGATCTTTTCAATGATCCGGATGATTCGAATCGGATCATTGAAGAGATCCGGATCTTTGATCCGAATCTCGGATCATTTTACTACCGGAAGCATTCGGGGGTGAAATGAACAGCAGGACAGGTCTGTGGACAGGAGAAGGAGAGGGGGGTGGACACACAGAGAAGGGGAGAAGATGGACAGAGGGCAGGGAGTGGACAGAGAAGGGAGGAGGGACGAGCAGAGAGCAGAAATGTTTGCACGTAATACCCACATGCTGAAGTCATATGCTTTACATATATTTCACCTATATGTTCAGCTGTACACTTTGAAAGAAAAGGTCGCACAGTGAAAGAAAGCATTCCCAGAAGATAAGTGCAGCTGTTTAGTGCCGAGTGCAGGAGGATTATATTGCCTTTCAATCACACTGTCTGCAAAGTTACTGAGCTGTGCTGAGCCAAAAGCTTCCAATGTGTTCACTGTGCAGCACTATGGAACAGCCAGCCTATAATGAGCAGCACGTTGCAGCCAGTATGTGTGCTCTACACATATCTGGCAGTGGCACCCATGTCCCCTCTCTCTCATCTACCTGTCTCCCTGCAAGGCTGGCTCCCATCCAACAGAGCGATCCCTGCTTCCAGGACCCCGCTGCCCGCTGAGAGGGGGCGTGTCGCTCCTGGCCCCGCCCCTTTTGCGATCCGAATCGTTCATTTTGATGATTCGGATGATCGACTCATAAAATAGATTCGGATCAAAGATCCGAATCGTTCATGATCCGGACAACACTACCTCACATGCAGTTGTGTCTCACGTAAGAGGGAGGGTGCGTTCCACTCCCCTCACAGCACATAAGCTGCTACTCTTTACGGCTCATGGGGGATCACTATAACTGCACGATCGTACAGTTGAAATTTAGAACAAACCTTCCAGCGCTGCAGAGAGGGGAAAACTGTAACGTCAGTTACAGCAACAGGGAAAGTTGCCTCCCTACAACTACATGGAACAGGCTAAGTGGCGTCGGAAAGGTACTTCTGCCGACGTGACTGATAAGGTATACAAGGTGATGTCAGTGTTTAAAAAAAAAGCCCCTGTGCCTCACTACATGTAAGCTACTATGCTCTACAAACAGCTAGGCATAGTACAGTGGCTATAAAACATAATTTTTCGCCATAGTGCCCCTTTAACTGTTATTTATTCCCCTATGTCCTCTAGAGAGCGCAATGAAAAAAGAAAACCTTCTTGTTTACAGCAATAATAATGCTTATTAAAGTGGACCTGAATTCTTGCGCAGGACAGAAGGAAAACAGAAAAATGCACCCTGTATGTATTTAGAGAGTTTAGCCTGTCTAATTCCCTCTCATCTGTGACTAATCACAAGTAGTAATTTGATCTATCCCCTGTGTCACATGACTGCCATGGAAAGATAAGGCAGATAAGCTCATTTGAAAGCACAGGCTGTAAACAGTATGTCTGCTTCCATGAATCAGGAAGCAGAAACAGTGCACATTTATTTTAGGATTTGTATCAGCTGTAACACAGAAATTTTTTTTTGTTTAAAGATTATTATGTTGCGTATCTTTTAGAGCAAAGAGGATGTTCTGAGTTCAAGTCCGCTTTAAGCAAAGAACTACTCCAATATACATTTATCACCTCCAGGCTCTACAGATAAACAAGATTCAGTTATAGGTGTAATTTTTGGCTGTCAGGATTCATGTCAGTCCACAGGGTGTAAGATTATACTCAGTAACTTAAATTTAGGCCAAAAGGCTAAAGAGGTTATTTTAAAAAATAACTTGAGCGGAAAATTAGAATTGGAAATTAATACCTGATAACACTAATTTCCACAGGGAATAAAGTGACAGTTCTAAATTAACTTGCCTCCTATTAGAATTGTAAATGAATTGCATACAGGTAAAGTCCACGCAAATGCTACACTTGATTTTCTTGTGACATTTGTTCTGAATGAACTCGGCAGCTTCCCAAATGCTTCATTCATATCAGTTGGACTGCATGCAATAAATTATAATAATTTTACAATTTAACCATCTCCCAGAGATGAAAATAAGGCTAAATTACATGAAAAACAAAAGTGAAGCATTTGTTTTAATTAATTGAATTATCCTGTTTGGAAAGCATTTACACACAGTCATGGAGAGAGTTTCTATCATAATTAAATGTTAAGAGGTACGTGAGAATATGTTATGCCGTAAAGACCTGTGATGCTTCACTATGATCACTTAAAGAGAACCCGAGGTGGGTTTGAAGAATATTATCTGCATACAGAGGCTGGACCTGCCTATACAGCCCAGCCTCTGTTGCTATCCCAAACCCCCCTAAGGTCCCCCTGCACTCTGCAATCCCTAATAAATCACAGCCACGCTGCTGACAAACAGCTTGTCAGAGCTGGCTGTGTTTATCTCTATAGTGTCAGTCTGCTGCTCTCCCCGCCTCCTGCAGAACCTGCTGATTGGAGGGAAGGGACGGGGGCAGGGACCGGAGCTATGCAGGAGGCGGGGGAGCAGCTGAGACTGACACTACATATGTAAACACAGCCTCACAGCACGGCTGTGATTTATGAGGGATTGCAGAGTGCAGGGGGACCTTAGTGGGGTTTGGGATAGCAACAGAGGCTGGGCTGTATAGGCAGATCCAGCCTCTGTATGCAGATAACATTCTTTAAACACACCTCGGGTTCTCTTTAAGTAGCATAACAATAGCAGTATCAACTTCTATGGCACCAGGGTACAGGTTAGTGTACTGTTTGTTTATAACTTGCCCTATTTTTGTGTCCCCTGCACCTCATGACCTAGTCTGGAAGATAGATTTATCCTTAGGGCTTTTGGATATGGTTTAAAGGATACCTGACCCAAGTAAAAGGTAACTAAGGTAAGCACAGAGCTATGTTCATGTTGGATCCACATACCTCTGTGCATTTTCCGTTTCTCTCTCCGTTTCCTTGGATCCCTTGGATAATAACAAGGTACAGGGGACACAAAAATAAGGCAGGTTATGGACAAGCAGGGGCCCAACCTGCACCCTGGGGCCATAGAAGTCACATTTTACAATCCAGGTGTGACCTAGACATGTAAGTGGCAGATAATGTCATTTAGCCCTTAGCAGGTGCACACTAGTGAGCCAGAGTGGGAGGCAGAGCCCTAATTTCGAAAGATGTCAATGAGACTAATTAAAATTTATGGAGTAGTGGTCCTGTGATGATGATGATGACTCAAGGTCGGGAGGGTGGTGGCTTTGGGGGGCTGTTAGACCCAGCAGGCAGACACAGATTTTCCAAGATTTCATGCTGGAATCTATTGAAAATCTGTGTGTAGTGTGTGGAGAGATTTGAGCAGATAGATCCTTCACTGATCAGATAATGATCGGAGAGGGATTTATCTGTTGGCCATATTAATCAGTGTATGGCTACCTTAAAGCGGAATATAATCCAGCATTTCAACTTTGCTCTAAAACATTATTTACAGCATATTATATGCAACCAGCATTTTTTTTTACTAGACCAGCATTGGAAGGGTTACACACAGAGCTTTAAAGTTCCGTGGAGAGTAATGCAGAGCATCCAAAGTTTAGATAGATACATTTAAGTATACACAATGTAACAAGTGTTACACACTCTCTGGCTGTCCTCCAGCTCCTGCACAGTCAGAGTATGTCAAATTCACCACTTGTTACATTGTGTTTACTTAAATGTATCTATCTAAACTTTGGATGCGTCTGCATTTCTCTCCACGGAACTTTAAAGCTCTGTGTATAACCCTTCCAATGCTGGTCTAGTAAAAAAAAATGCTGGTTGTATATAATATGCTGTAAATAATGTTTTAGAGCAAAGTTGAAATGCTGGGTTATATTCCACTTTAAAGGGAAGGTTCAGGGACTATGAAAAAAAATTAAAAATACTTATCCACTTACCTGGGGCTTCCTCCAACCCGTGGCAGGCAGGAGGTGCCCACGGCGCCGCTCCGCAGGCTCCCGGTGGTCTCCGGTGGCCGACCCGACCTGGCCAGGCCGGCGGCCTGGTCGGGCCTCTTCTGCGCTCCATTGTGCGTTCCACGCCGGCGCGCTGACGTCATCGGACGTCCTCCGGACTTTACTGCGCAGGCTCAATAGTTCTGAGCCAGGTCGGGTCGGCCACCGGAGACCACCGGGAGCCTGCGGAGCGGCGCCGAGGGCACCTCCTGCCTGCCATGGGCTGGAGAAAGCCCCAGGTAAGTGGATAAGGATTTTTATTTTTTTTCATAGTCCCTGAACCTTACCTTTAAGAGACCTTCATCTGTAGTGCCTAACCATAACTGAACCTTTTACTTTTATAGTTCTTCCTTTAACCTACCATCTACAATTAGATCATGCACATGTGTAAGAGTGGTCCCGCAATAATTTGGCCCTGGGAGAATCTGATAGTAGAATATCTGTAAAATTATCCATATACTACTATTGAGCACTGGATAATCCCGGTATTAGAATATCTGTACTTATTACAGATACTTTACTATCACTTTACCTAACCCTCTTCTCACTCTAACCTTCCCTCTATCTTCTCTTAACACTAACCTCCCTGCCGATCCCTCCACTGATACCAGTGCTACTTTCTGCCTCTAAACAGTTCCTTTGCCGATAGTGCCGTATACAGCCGCAATACATCATGTGTCGCCAGCGCTCAAATTACCCCACATCCCTGGCACCGCTATAACTGCAAATAACATTGCATTCTATACGGCGCCTATTTTACCGAACAGCTGCAGTTGCCCAAATTACCTGCTTCATTAACGCATTCTCTGCCTCTTTCTTAGATTTAGTGTTGGCTTTCCCCATAATGCATAAACCTTCATGATCTAATGCCTAACCCTAAGCTATCAATTGATCTATCACTGACCCTTTCCTTATTATCCAGAGACCCTGACCTTCCTAGCACTGACAACTTTACACTTAACTTTCAGAATGAAGTCTGCTGACAAATGATATAGTGCTCAAATTACTTGATTCACTAAATAATTATCCTATTTTTGTTTAAGTCACCTTTGTTTACCTTAAATAAATCAGATGTGTATGGTATCAACAAAAATACATCTGCCACAATTAAAGATCATCTCATTATTTTCTCATGCTAGAAATGCTTCTGTGTCTATTAAACACATTAGGAATGGCATTTGTTATGCTTATATTCTGGCAACCACTTCAAACATTTTATTACATTTTATTAAATGTTTCAAGTTTCATCAAAAGACAGCTATGTTTTATCTATGAGCTAACATGAAACATCTGTTACTCAGAGCTCTGTGAACTATGAACAAAAAGGAAAACCTGAACTGAAAATTAAAAGTCAAAATAAGCATACACAAGTCATACTTACCTTCCATGTAGTCTACTCCTCAGTGTCTTTCTCCTGTCCTGCATCCTGTTTGTTCACTGTGATCAAGGGAATTTTCCGTCCTCCATTTTGAAAATAGCCATTACCCATACCAGCTTTCTGGTCAGCACACAGTTAAACTGTAACATCGCCCACTTGAGCCATAGGGAAACATGGACATTACCTGGTACATCAGTTTTCCTCTCAGCTATAACTGACAGCAACTGACATTTTACTGACAGCAACTGAAATATTTCAGATCTGACAAAATATTTCAGATCTGACAAAATATTTCAGATCTGACAAAATATTGTCAGAAATGGAAGGGATTATTGTCAGAAGAAAATGGTGAGCTTCTGAGAGGAACTGATGGCAAGGTAACTATGTAATGTTCATTTGAAGTTACCTCATGTGTTTATTTTAAATATTTTTACCCAGTACAGGTTCTCTTTAAGAGTTAGAACTGTTCATGTGTAGGACAGTGATGATTGAATCTGTAAGAATTCATGGACAGTCATGTGACTGCTTTGATCAAGGGGACTTATTGAAGGTGGGGCGGCACCAACATTAAATTGTCTGTTTTTTAAAATTATTATTATTATGATTATTCTCTTGAACATAATTGGCAATTTGAAGAGCAGTCAATGTGAATTTTTTTCCTTTTTAGTATTATGGGCCTTATCTCGTTACCGTATTTAAAGCACCAATTAAGTATGCTAATTCCAGTGAAACAAACATTTTTTTTGAAAATATCTACAGTATATTCTGGCATATAAGACTACTTTTTAACCCTTGAAAATCATCTGAAAAGTCAGTGGTCATCTTATACGCCGGGTGTCATTGATGCCGGGTGATACGCCCTATCCTGTTACCGACTCTCATATCTCGCTGCTGAGGAATGAAGTGAAGCAGTGCAGGCGCACATGTGTGAGATCTGAGAGGCAGAGAAGGAGGTAAATAGGATACAAGGGTGGGCCAGACGGGTGAAAGAGGCGTGTTTTATGGGAACAGCGCAATATATTCTTTCATACCGCTCTGATAAACAGACAAGGAGAGTTGACCAATCCAACCAGTCAATCGCCTATATACTGTTATATACTAAGTACCACATGCGGTACAGCACCAGTATCTGTTCATACATAGCACCTGTATATGATTTTTTTTTTTTTTTTTTTATTTGGTGTGTGTTGGAAGAGGGGTATTCATATACGGCGAGTATATCCCAAACGCTATATTTTAACTGGAAAATTTGGGGGGTCGTCGTATACGCCGGAATATATGGGTAGTTTTTTTGTGTCATAAGTTAGGTTGCAGCAAAGAGAGAGTAGCTTGACCCACACTCCTTGCCCACTACATGGATCATGACCCTGTGATGCATGTGTGACTAAAGGGGCAGATTTTTATATGGCAGGGATTGGAGGGTCAGTGATCTGAACTGATGGGGAGGATTGAGGGACTGTGATCCATTGCACCAGGTCGTTTACATTTCCATAATATTTTTGGTTTGCTTTAAATATATGTTTTATATATGCTAACACATGTATAAATAAAAACTGGCCCTGAACTTGGTTTTTAACTTTTTGAAAATTGTGTAGTCCATAGCAAGCAAAACCATACTTAAAATGTGTGTGAATGATTACGTTTAATATTTCTTTTCTCAAATAATTCTTATTACCTCTATGCTTGATAGGTGCTGAAATGTATTATATTAAATGTATTATATTAACCAACTTGAAGACCACTAGTTCACGTTGCTTTGGACTTCATCAGTGCAAGTTATGGATTATGGCTATATATGGTGATAGGACATGTGAGGTTGAGGTGTTACAGAGTACTGAGTTAAAGGAAAAAAATAAAGTGGACAGTTTAACTTAACTGGAGCTTTTTCCATTCACATGGAGTCCTCCTGGTCTGTTGCGGTCTTAACGCTCTTCTCCATTCAGCAGTTGTGAGCCCCCCCCCCCCTTGAATGCTGCATGCATGACCACGCGCCTCTGGATTGCGCTTCTGTGGACACTCAAATACTGCACTTTTTTCATACAATTCATAGAAATTGCTACTGCTAATACTCTGAGAGTTCCCAGCCACGGGAGCCTGATCAAGGAGGCACGCGGCTGGGGCCATACATGCTCAAGCTCAATAGCCCGCAACTCACCCAGCTGTCCAGTTTTTCGGAGGGACATAGCAACTGAATGGAGTGAAATGATGGCGAGGAACCAGGATGACTACAGGGTGCTGGAAGAAGCCCCAGGTGAGTTAAACTGGACACTTTCATTTACATTAAAGAGGAACTTCAGCCTAAACAAACATACTGTCATTAAGTTACATTAGTTATGTTAATTAAAATAGATAGGTAATATAATCTCTTACCCACCCTGTTTTAAAAGAACAGGCAAATGTTTGTGATTTCATTGAGGCAGCCATCTTTTTCATGGGGCAGCCATCTTTTTGGTTGAAAGGAGGTGACAAAGAGCATGAGACACAGTTCCAACTGTCCTGTGTCCTGATTAGTGTTGGGCGAACAGTGTTCGCCACTGTTCGGGTTCTGCAGAACATCACCCTGTTCGGGTGATGTTCGAGTTCGGCCGAACACCTGATGGTGTTCGGCCAAACTGTTCGGCCATATGGCCGAACTAAGAGCGCATAGCCGAACGTTACCCGAACGTTCAGCTAGCGCTGTGATTGGCCGAACGGGTCCCGTGTAGTGTTGGGCGAACATCTAGATGTTCGGGTTCGGGCCGAACATGGCCGCGATGTTCGGGTGTTCGAGCCGAACTCCGAACATAATGGAAGTCAATGGGGACCCGAACTTTCGTGCTTTGTAAAGCCTCCTTACATGCTACATACCCCAAATTTACAGGGTATGTGCACATTGGGAGTGGGTACAAGAGGAAAAATTTTTTTTAGCAAAAAGAGCTTATAGTTTTTGAGAAAATCGATTTTAAAGTTTCAAAGGGAAAACTGTCTTTTAAATGCGGGAAATGTCTGTTTTCTTTGCACAGGTAACATGCTTTTTGTCGGCATGCAGTCATAAATGTAATACATATAAGAGGTTCCAGGAAAAGGGACCGGTAACGCTAACCCAGCAGCAGCACACGTGATGGAACAGGAGGAGGGTGGCGCAGGAGGAGAAGGCCACGCTTTGAGACACAACAACCCAGGCCTTGCATGAGGACAAGAAGCGTGCGGATAGCAATTTGCATTTTGTCGCCATGCAGTCATAAATGTAATACAGATGAGAGGTTCAATAAACAGGGACCGGAAACGCTAACCCATCACAGATGTTCATTGTTCATGTTACTTGGTTGGGGTCCGGGAGTGTTGCGTAGTCGTTTCCAATCCAGGATTGATTCATTTTAATTTGAGTCAGACGGTCTGCATTTTCTGTGGAGAGGCGGATACGCCGATATGTGACGATGCCTCCGGCAGCACTGAAACAACGTTCCGACATAACGCTGGCTGCCGGGCAAGCCAGCACCTCTATTGCGTACATTGCCAGTTTGTGCCAGGTGTCTGGCTTCGATACCCAATAGTTGAAGGGTGCAGATGGATTGTTCAACACAGCTATGCCATCTGACATGTAGTCATTGACCATCTTCTCCAGGCGATCGGTGTTGGGGGTGGATCTGCACGCTTGCTGTTCTGTGTGCTGCTGCATGGGTGTCAGAAAATTTTCCCACTCCAAGGACACTGCCGATACCATTCCCTTTTGGGCACTAGCTGCGGCTTGTGTTGTTTGCTGCCCTCCTGGTCGTCCTGGGTTTGCGGAAGTCAGTCTGTCGGCGTACAACTGGCTAGAGGAGGGGGTGGATGTCAATCTCCTCTCTAAAGTCTCCACAAGGGCCTGCTGGTATTCTTCCATTTTGACCTGTCTGACTCTTTCTTCAAGCAGTTTTGGAACATTGTGTTTGTACCGTGGATCCAGAAGGGTATAAACCCAGTAATTGGTGTTGTCCAGAATGCGCACAATGCGTGGGTCGCGTTCAATGCAGTCCTAGGCCGAAGAGGTCATAGCCTAGGGTCACAAAAACCTGTTTATTTGGGCAATTTCAATGGTAGTGATGCTGACGTACATAAATCTCAGCCATGGCCGTTAGCAACGTCTGAATTTCACGAAATGTCTCATGCAGGTAGAAGACATATTGTTAGACTTGGATTCCAAAGATGGGGTCCCTACATCTCTGCAAACCAGAGTTACAGGGGTCCAAAATTGGTAAAATCCCCCATAGGCTTTCATTGCCTCCCTATTTCACTCTCCAAAATCTCACATCTTTTCAAAGGGCAATTGCTCAGCAGTGGCAAATTTTCTAGCATTGTAGGGACCCTTAGGGGGAACATGACTGGTGAGTTTCGGGCCCCTAGGCCGAAGAGGTCATAGCCTAGGGTCACAAAAACCTGTTTATCTGGGCAATTTCAATGGTGGCGAGTCTGACGTACATAAATCGCAGCAATGGCCGTTAGCAACGTCTGAATCTCACGAAATGTCTCATGCAGGTATAAGACATATTGTTAGACTTGGATTCCAAAGATGGGGTCCCTACATCTCTGCAAACCAGAGTTACAGGGGTCCAAAATTGGTAAAATCCCCCATAGGCTTTTATTGCCTCCCTATTTCACTTTCCAAAATCTCACATCTTTTCAAAGGGCAATGGCTCAGCAGTACCAAATTTTCTAGCATTGTAGGGACTCTTAGGGGGATCATGACTGGTGAGTTTTGCCACTGCTGAGCCATTGCCCTTTGAAATGGTGTGAGATTTTGGAACGGTAAATAGTAGGCCCAATGAAAGCCTATGGGGGATTTTACCAATTTTGGAGCCCTGTAACTCTGGTTTGCAGAGATGTAGAGACCCCATCTTTGGAATCCAAGTCTAACAATATGTCTTCTACCTGCATGAGACATTTCGTGAGATTCAGACGTTGCTAACGGCCATGGCTGAGATTTATGTACGTCAGCATCACTACCATTGAAATTGCCCAAATAAACAGGTTTTTGTGACCCTAGGCTATGACCTCTTCGGCCTAGGGGCCCGAAACTCACCAGTCATGTTCCCCCTAAGGGTCCCTACAATGCTAGGAAATTTGCCACTGCTGAGCAATTGCCCTTTGAAAAGATGTGAGATTTTGGAAAGTGAAATAGGGAGGCAATGAAAGCCTATGGGGGATTTTACCAATTTTGGACCCCTGTAACTCTGGTTTGCAGAGATGTAGGGACCCCATCTTTGAAATCCAAGTCTAACAATATGTCTTCTACCTGCATGAGACATTTCGTGAAATTCAGACGTTGCTAACGGCCATGGCTGAGATTTATGTACATCAGCATCACTACCATTGAAATTGCCCAAATAAACAGGTTTTTGTGACCCTAGGCTATGACCTCTTCAGCCTAGGACTGCATTGAACGCGACCCACGCATTGTGCGCATTCTGGACAACACCAATTACTGGACTTATACCCTTCTGGATCCACGGTACAAACACAATGTTCCAAAACTGCTTGAAGAAAGAGTCAGACAGGTCAAAATGGAAGAATACCAGCAGGCCCTTGTGGAGACTTTAGAGAGGAGATTGACATCCTCCCCCTCCTCTAGCCAGTTGTACGCCGACAGACTGACTTCCGCAAACCCAGGACGACCAGGAGGGCAGCAAACAACACAAGCCGCAGCTAGTGCCCAAAAGGGAATGGTATCGGCAGTGTCCTTGGAGTGGGAAAATTTTCTGACACCCATGCAGCAGCACACAGAACAGCAAGCGTGCAGATCCACCTCCAACACCGATCGCCTGGAGAAGATGGTCAATGACTACATGTCAGGTGGCATAGCTGTGTTGAACAATCCATCTGCACCCTTCAACTATTGGGTATCGAAGCTAGACACCTGGCACAAACTGGCAATGTACGCAATAGAGGTGCTGGCTTGCCCGGCAGCCAGCGTTATGTCGGAACGCTGTTTCAGTGCTGCCGGAGGCATCGTCACATATCGGCGTATCCGCCTCTCCACAGAAAATGCAGACCGTCTGACTCAAATTAAAATGAATCAATCCTGGATTGGAAACGACTATGCAACACTCCCGGACCCCAACCAAGTAACATGAACAATGAACATCTGTGATGGGTTAGCGTTTCCGGTCCCTGTTTATTGAACCTCTCATCTGTATTACATTTATGACTGCATGGCGACAAAATGCAAATTGCTATCCGCACGCTTCTTGTCCTCATGCAAGGCCTGGGTTGTTGTGTCTCAAAGCGTGGCCTTCTCCTCCTGCGCCACCCTCCTCCTGTTCCATCATGTGTGCTGCTGCTGGGTTAGCGTTACCGGTCCCTTTTCCTGGAACCTCTTATATGTATTACATTTATGACTGCATGCCGACAAAAAGCATGTTACCTGTGCAAAGAAAACAGACATTTCCCGCATTTAAAAGACAGTTTTCCCTTTGAAACTTTAAAATCGATTTTCTCAAAACCTATAAGCTCTTTTTGCTAAAAATTATTTCCTCTTGTACCCACTCCTAAGGTGCACATACCCTGCAAATTTGGGGTATGTAGCATGTAAGGAAGCTTTACAAAGCACGAAAGTTCGGGTCCCCATTGACTTCCATTATGTTCGGAGTTCGGGTCGAACACCCGAACATCGCGGCGATGTTCGGCGAACGTTCGCGAACCCAAACATCTAGGTGTTCACCCAACACTAGGCCTGATCACCCCTCCCAGCTTCTTGCGCTAGGCTTCAAATCTTAAATAAAAAAAAAATTGCACCAAAACAGCAGAAATCCCATCATGGTTTGCACAGCATCAGGGGAAAAATGCCCGGGCAGTTTTCTTCTCTGCAGCTAAAAATGAGGCTTGGGTAAGAAAAACATAGTTCTTATGCTGTGAAACTGTTAAAGAAACACCAAGCCTTTTCAGTGCTGCTGAGTAGATTTTTAGTCTGGAGGTTCACTTTAAGGTAGAGGGCCAAAAGGAACCTTACTCAAAAACGTATGCAAATACAAATTGCACTTCATAAAACAGAAGGCATTTTCAAAAATGCAGCCTTACATAAGAAAGGTTACAACTAGGAAGTAGAAAAATAAACATTTGGCATAGATACAACTGGAGCAGAGGCAAACGGAGGAATATAGAGACGAGGCGGTGAGGTATTTTTGCTTGTAGATACAATAAGAAGTCCCAGCATCGCTTGTGGGGATGAAAATTTGGCAAATTATATATTGGAGCACATAGATGGGATAGTGATGTGTTTGGGTCTCATACCTTTGCTCTCGGCAAAAGCCCTTTGTGGTCTATACTTGTATAATACCCACTACTGTTGCTGTTCACAAGTTCATGAACATAGCAAGAGTTCATTTCTGTCATTTAAAACTTACCCGGTATTTCTACCTGAAGCAGAGATAAAAGTTTGAGTATGAAGATGGGAATCCAGCAGAGGGCATCTGTGAAGACAATGAAGAAGAAGCGCTTGGCTAGCGTCATTTCTTTCTTGATGTGGTTGTGGATTTCGGTTGCCATTATTGCTGTTTGGTGGATACTATAAAACATACTACTGTAGGAAAACACAATGATGATAAATGCTGCCAAATTTACACCTGTTGGAATAAAACAAAATAGAGTACAAAATGAGTTACAAAGGAGGTTACTTGGCTTCTACTAGTCTGTATAATTAGGCTACAGACAAATAAAACCACATACATAAAACTATATGAATTCAAGTGTACCCAAGCCAAAGGGGAGAGGGGATGCTTTCCAAACACTAGAGCTATAAGTTATGAGAAAATTAAATAAAAAAAAATAAAATAGGTAAAATCACATATTGTAGTTAATTTAGTATCAGCATGGGTTCTGAGGACCAGTGTATACTGTGGATAGTTGAGGGGCCATGCAAAAATTTAATTTTCAAACTGATAATTTATTATAAACATGTAATTTTAAACCTTGTATGTACGTATTGGGGTTGTAGCCAGTTATTGGTTTGGGACTTGATTTCACGAGTGACAGGCTGAGGCTGTACAGACGTGTCGCTAGCCCCCAGGGCGGAGGGTGGAAGGAGCAGTGCGCGAGCGTCATGGAACGGGCAGAGGGAGTGAGGAGAACAATGTTCTCAGCTAGCACTCGGCTGAGTTGATCAGTCATTATCAGCCCCCTCAGCCAAGTTTTATCCAGCTTGTATACAAGGTTTTAAACTTAAATTATGGTGGCCATACATCAAGATTTGGCTGCAGTTTGACCATCGAATTGAACATTGAATCGGTTGAAAATTGGTGTCACCAAAAGCATGCCCAATCAACGATTCAACCAATTTCAGCCCGACATTGGTCGAATGTATCGATCAGACCAGTTGCAAGAAGTGGGGCCAACATGCTTGATCGGGGGCATGGTGGTAACAGCTGCGATAATTGAACGACGAACACGGAAACCCTGGGTCGCTGCCCACCCAGTGTACATCTACCCCCGCCCCTGCATTATTACTTTACCTGTCACGCCATCTGACGCTGTGTCCGGAGTCTTCTCTTCCGTGTTCACACGCCATGTGGTTGCCGGGGAACAGCGGCAAGGGGAGGCGAGGTGACATAATGAGCCGATTGCTGAACGATTTCATGCTGAAATCAGTCAGGAATCAGCCTGCAGTTTATAGCAGCCAACAGATCTTTCTCTGATCAAATTCGATCAGAGAGAGTGATCTGTCTATTGATTGATCGCCTGCAAAAATCGGTAGATGTATGGGTACCTTTACTCTTGTACACAATGGCCTCTATTCATAAAGCATTCCTGCATGCGGTAATGCTCAAAACAGCTGACTTTCCCAATCATTTAGCAAAGTGTCCATTCATAAAAGCTGTTTCCGCATGAAAATCTGACATTCCTGAGCAGAGCGGGAAATGACCACCTTGTGCGGAGATTATCACAACACATGTAACTGAAGGTTAATTCATAAAGATTAAAACAGGTGGAATGTGAACAGAGAAACCCGGCTGTTTAGATAAGGCGATAAGCCAGTGGTAACAGCCAAGATAACAGGCAAGCTAATGTGGACAGACCTCCCAGGCAGCTGCAGTGAGAAGAGAGCAAAAACGGCATCCCAGAATACCAAGGCTATGTTTTTTTAACCCCTTGAGTACCTGTTTTCAGATAAATTTCACATCAGAAAGCCTGCATGTGTAACATTTCTGGAACTTCTTCTAAGCTGTGGCAATTTAATAGATTGTTTAGAAAGACTAATATACAGATTTAGAGAAGATTCAGGGCAAACAGAGGCAGTTTTAAAAAGAATGCACATGTAAAGGGATGCTGGGGCTGCCTCCTTTATAGTAACTGTCTCTGCGCGGAGAAATGTATTAACTCAGCCAGCAAATGTAACAACTCAGCAGCACCGCTAGTTTAGTGCGGGAATTCCCCGACCTTTTATCACAAGTGTAAACTTTTTTTATGAATTAGCACACAAGTCTAAAATACTGATGCAGTGTTTTCCCTCCATGATTTTTTTTTTACCGCCAATGTTTTATGAATAGAGCCCAAAGTATATTTATCTGCTACATAAGTGGTATCAGTGTTCATCTTTTTTTTTCTTTTTTAGCTTATACTGTATTATCTGTGTGTTAAGTGGCATTGTGCTCCTCGAGTAGCGCCATCTAGCGTGTGTACCCCGCTTTAGAACTGTTTCTGTGTCTCTGTTCAGGTCTATGTCATGCCACTTCCTCCATCAAGTACTTGTAAAGTACTGCAAAGACTGTGCTCCCATGTGCCATGTGTTCTCCAGCTATTAGTATCTCTGGCCACATTACATTTTGCTTTCTTTGTAAGTGAAAAGAGTTGGATCCCAAGTATTGCAGGGAACAAACATATAGTGCAACCAAAACCATAAGAGAGGGCCCAGTGTGAGGTTCAAAAAGATACAAATTTTATCAATGCAGAAAAAATCCTGCCGTTTCCTTAGAGACTCTGGAAAAATATGCAAACCCTTGTCCCCCCATAAAGAAGGCATGCACATATAAACACCTGCCTGCAAGTAGAACACTCTACATGGATAGACATTATGCTGACTCTGCATATACCTGATGCACTAAGACAAATCAATAAAGGATGTGCTTCAGAGGCACATATACTAAAATTTTAACGATACAGAGAAGATTAGCATGGCCTCTGCACATCGATGACACGCAAATTCATGAAGCGTTCCATTTCAAGGCATCTTCCTCTGGGCAAAACATTGACATTTTCATATAACAGAACAGAGTCTTTCATTTCAGAGCTCATAGTGCCATGTGTGAGAGGACCCTCTAAGCTGCTCTAAACAATTCTATGCAAACAGAGTTCTGTGCTTCTTTGCAGATGCACTTTACATCTTTTGGGCAGCACAGTTGCATAGTGGATAGCACTCTTGCCTTGCAGCGCCGTTTCCCCTGTTCCGAATTCCAGCCAAGGCACTACTGTTTGGGTTTCCTCTTGGTACTCCAGTTCTCACCCACATATAAAAAACATGCAAATAAATGAATTGGCTTCTCCCCCCAAATTGGCGCTAAACTATAATGGACATGATTATGGAAGGTATTTGATTGTGAGCAAGGCGAGTATGTAGCTTTGGAAGCCTACAGTCACAAAACAATATTTATTTGATCTTATAAAGAATACCAGTTGCCTGGCAGTCCTGCTGATTTCCTGGCATCCGTTGAGTCAAAACCCTGAAACAAGAATGTGGATAATCCAGTCAGAATTGAGTCAGAGCACCTGATCTGCATGCTCAGGATCTACGGTTAAAATTAAGAGACACAAGATCAGAGGGACAGCCAGGCAACTTGCATTGCTTAAAAGGAAATAAATATGGCAGCCTACATATCACTCTTATCTCAGGTTCCCTTTAAACCTAATTCATCACCATGACCAAGCCATATCCACGGATATACAGCTAGAAAATTGGAGACATCGGTCCAAATCTGTAGTTCTTTTGTATTAAATTGCACTATACACCCCTGAGGGTCTCTGATGGCAGGTTTGTCACCAAATTGTATCGCAAACCCACTGATTGCAACAATTTGTTGCTTCCTGACAGCCATCATCATAGTCACGTCGTGAAAGCCATCCCTAGGGGACAATTCCGCAGGGCGAGACGGATATGTGCTAAAGATATGGACTATGTGAAGGCAAGTCGTGTGTTGGCATCCAAGTTTGCACAGAAGGGTTAAAACACGCAGAAAGTCGAGGAAGTCAGTAGAGAAGTCCTGACAATAGATAGGTCCTCTTTGTTAAATAAGACAGAAAAGGTAAGGGGCCCCAACAAAATACCTTCTGTCACCAATCTGGGTAAAAATACTGAGTTCATTAAAAGCACTGTACGCAGATTTTGGCCACTATTGAGTAATGATAAGATGTTAGGGGCATTATTTCAGGAGGAACCGATCTTTTCCATCAGAAGAGGTAGGACCATCTATGATAGGGTGAGACACAAGGATACAGCCCCCATCAAGAGTGACATCAATACAGGGAAGGCAGGGACTCATCCATGCCTGAACTGTAATGTGTGCAGTGGTATCATAAAAGAGGATAGAATATGCCATCCCCATACAGGCCAGAGGATTGCAACAGGATTACAACAGGATTGGAACAAGCACCGCCCATGCTAACCTAGAAATAAAAAAACACATATATAAGTAGATAAATACTACCTCTACTTACATAACAGATGTATTGTGCTATTCACGTAATGATTCCTGTGAATTTTACAAAGGAAAAGCAGAAAATCCTATTCTAGGCAGTGGACATCTTGCCAAGCTAATGCTGACATCATATCCTCCCTGACTCTTGTTTTCCCCCTCCTTTCTCTTGCTCATAGTGTATTCATTAGCTGCCCTCCTCCCAGAGTCTTTTTTTTTTATTTACACATCCAATCACTGAGTCACCTCAGCCTTGCTTGTAAACACAAGTGATCAGCTAGGCAGGGAAATAAATGGAAGAGGAGGAATATATTATAGATAAAAAGAACTCCCAGCATTCAAAAGAACTCCCAGCATTCAAAAGAACTCCCAGCATTCCACTTTTTGGCACTGTTTGGCACTAGGGCCAGTGCTCCTATAGTATGTAATAACTCCAAACCATAACAGCAGAAAAAAGTTTTTAATGCAGGATTAGCATCTTTATCACTTAATACACTCAGACCAGTTGCTGTTGAAATTTGATTTTTATGGTGACAATACCGCTTTAAAGGGAGACACTATTGCTCCACGGCATGCGTCGTAATGGGCTTAAAGGGATCCAGAGACGAACAGTATTAAAAAAATGAAAAAGCTTTTATACATACCTGGGGCTTCCTCCAGCCGCATAAGCCTGGATCGCTCCCACGCCGCCGTCCTCCGCTGCCTCTATCGCCGCTACCGGGTCCCGTCACTTCCGGTGGACGCGGTCAATTGTACGCAAGAGCAGGGACTCCCTCCATATCCTTACGCATGCGCCTGCGTAGTATGGAGGCGCATGCGTAAGGATATGGAGGGAGTCCCTGCTCTTGCGTACAATTGGCAGCGTCCACCGGCAGTGACGCACTGCGCTTGCATCGACTGGCCGAAAGTACGGGACCCGGTACCGGCGGTCAGAGGCAAAGGAGGACGGCGGCGTGGGAGCGATCCAGGCTTATGGGGCTGGAGGAAGCCCCAGGTATGTATAAAATCTTTTTTCCAGCGTGTCTGGTTCTCTTTAAATGCCCATGTGGACTCATGTACGTCGGAGAAACCACTAGACCTGTTAGAACCAGCATATAGAATCAGAATCAGATTTATTTCGCTAAGTGTGACGGATGCCGCACTCAGAATTATTTTTGGTACACATTGGCATTGGACATAGCATGGACATAGCAAAAGAAAACATAAAGTGAGGTAAACGGTCATAGTGCAGAAATACAAAAAACAGTCATATTGCAGAAATACAAAAAACACAGACAGTATAGAAGCACACGTGCACAGTATAGGGCATAGTACAGGGGTCTATATAGCATTAAACCGTAGAGCGCGGTGTCCGTGAGGCCCTGCCCGGAGGGCGTGCTGAGTATGGGGCATAGTGTGGAGGCGCTAGTTAAGGGCGAGCACAGCTTGGGGGAAAAAGGAGTTCCTGTGCCTGGAGGTTTTAGTTGGAATAGTTCTGTAGCGGCGGCCTGTGCGCATGTGGTTGAAGAAGCGACAGCCGGGATGGTGGGGGTCTTGTGCAATCCTGTTTGCCCTGTTGCTTAACCTGGAGGCATGAAGTAGGTCTAGTGGTGGCAGGGAAGTCCCGATGATTCTTTCTGCAGCCTTGATCACTCTTTGTAGTTTATACTTGTCGCTAGCGGTGGCGCCTGCATACCATACGATGATTGAGGAGCAAAGGATAGATTCGATGGTAGCCGTGTAGAAACTTGTCATCAGCTCCTGGGGCATACCGAACTTCTTCAGTTGTCTCAGAAAGAACAGCCTTTGCTGGGCTTTTTTTTGGCATTTAGTGATGTTTTCTCCCCATCTCAAATCATCGGTTATGGTTGTGCCCAAGAACCGAACACTAGATACTCTGGCAACTTCAGTGCCTTCAATGATGACTGGGTTGAAAGGGGGAGGGCACTTCCTAAGGTCTACAGTTAACTCAACAGTCTTTGCAGCGTTTAGGACAAGCTTGTTGCTCCTACACCAGTTGCAGATCCGCTTAATCTCGCTATGGTAGGAGCGTTCGTCCCCTCCACTGATCAGGCCGAGGATAGTGGTGTCATCCGCAAATTTAACAACCTTAACACAGTCTGCGGTTGAGACACAACAGTTCGTATACAGGGATAACAGGATCGGAGACAGTACACACCCTTGGGGAGCACCAGTATTAGTGGTTCTCACCTGGGAGGAGCAGTCGCCGAGTCTTACTAGTCGCTCCCTGTTGGTGAGGAAATCCTTGATCCACCCGCAGAGAGTGTGATCGACACCAAGTTGCACTAGGTTGTCGTACAGGATGTTAGGGCAAATGGTATTAAAGGCGGAGCTGAAGTCCAGGAAGAGGATTCTGGCGTAGGTGTCAGGCCTGTCTAAATGTTCCAGGATGAAGGCCAGGCTAATGTTAATGGCATCCTCTATGGATCTGTTGGCTCTATATGCGAATTGAAGTGGGTCCAGGAGAGTGTCAGTGACCCCTTTCAGATGTGCGAGGACCAGTTTTTCAAAGATCTTCATGACGGTTGAAGTTAGGGCAACAGGTCTATAGTTGTTGAGGTCCGTGATGCCCGTTTTTTTGGGGACTGGTATGATGATAGACTTTTTGAGGCAGGTGGGAACTATTCCCTCCGTCAGTGATTTCTGGAATATGTGGGTGAGGACAGGGGCAAGCTGGCTGGCGCAGGTTCTCAAACAGGAGGAGGACACACCGTCTGGGCCAGAAGCCTTCCTGGGGTTCAGCTTTTGGAGGTGCCTTAGTACATCAGCCTCCTGGATTGCCATCGGCTCTGCTAGACCATGGACCATTCTTGGAGGGGCGGCTGCGGGAGGAGCACTTGGGGTGACTACCTTGCCCTGCGGGTGATTGGGTAGGTGCTCGAACCTGCAGTAGAACTCGTTGAGTTTTTCGGCCAGTTCGAGGCTTGGGGGCGCAAGTTGAGGTGGTTGTTTAAGGTTCGTGGCTGCTCTGAGGCCTTTCCAGACCTCCCGTGGATTGATGGACCTGAGGCTGAGGCCCAGCTTGTTGGAGTAGACACTCTTAGCGGCGCTGATCTCTCGTTTAAGGGTGTGTCTGGCTGCCTTGTATTCCTCAGGAGTGCCGGACTTGTGTGCTGCTTCCTTGATTTTGCGGAGCCGGCAAAGCTTGCCATTGAACCAGGGCTTGTTGTTAGGGTAGACCTTAAAGGTCTTCTTGGGGATGCACACCTCCTCGCAGAAGCTAATATAGGAGGTGACGTTTTCAGTCCATTGCTCCAGGCAGGGTGCCTCCAGGGCCGCCCAGTCGGTACATTCGAAGCAGGCCTGTAGCTGCACCTTAGCATCATCGGTCCATTTCCTCACAGTCCTGAGGACCGGTTTGGATGTCTCGAGGTGCCTTCTGTAGGAAGGTATTAGGTGGATTAGGCAGTGGTCAGAGTTGCCAAGGGCAGCTAGTCGAGTGGGTTTGTATGCCTCCTTGAGGACAGTGTAGCAATGGTCCAGGGTGTTTTGGCTCCTGGTGGGGCAAGTGACATGTTGCTTAAAGCGGGGCATCTCTTGGCGGAGGTTCGCGCTGTTGAAGTCCCCGCAGATGATGAAGAGGGAATCCGGGAGGGACGTCTCCCATGCTGAGATGGTGTCGCTGAGAGTACGCAGAGCGCCTTTGGTGTTTGCATCAGGAGATATGTATACTCCGACAAGAACGTAGGAGGAGAACTCTCTTGGTGAGTACTGGGGCCTGCAGTTGATGAGTAAGAGCTCGACATCCGGAGAGCAGCATTTGCCCAGGATGGTCGTATTTGAGCACCAAGCGTCCTTAATGTAGAAGCCGATGCCTCCACCTTTCTGTTTGCCAGACAGAGCGCGGTCCCGGTCCGCACGGAAGAGGTTGAAGCCTGGAAGTAGAAGAGAGTTGTCCGGGATGGTGTCGTGCAGCCAGGTCTCCGTGAAGCACAGGACTGGGGTGTTTGCGCCGATCGAGTGTTTGCTGCCGAATAGTATGAGCAGTTCGTCTATCTTGTTAGGGAGGGAACGAACGTTCGCCAGGAGAATAGCTGGAATGGGTGACCGCAGGCCTTTCTTTTTGAGTCTCACTTGTACACCTGCCCTACACCCTCTGGGGCGGCGTTTCCTGTCTTTGCTGATGAGGAGCTCAGCATGGACCCAGACTTTGTCAAACAGGGGGGCATGAGTCTTGGCCCTGCAGCCCTCCCAGCGCATATAGGGACACAAACGGGCGATTACAAAGTATGCTGAGGGGGAGCGTAAGAATTATGATACTTCTGTGGCCAGACATTTCTTTGGTGCTGGACACAATGCTGCACAACTGAGATGATGTGTTTTAGAAGCTGTGAACCCTTCTAGTAGAGGTGGTAATTTATAAAAACTGTTGAAACAAAAGGAGGCAAGATGGATATACTCCATGGATGTGGTGGCCCCTAGAGGAATGAATGCGAGGTTGCCCCTTAAGTGTTTTTTATAGGGAACGTACAATGTGACCAGATTGTATCTATATGATTGTAGCATGTATTGACATAATGTGATAACCACATGTTTTTTCCACAGGTGGTTCTATGGCAGTCCATTCTCGGAAGTGCCAGGAGTACGGTCAGTTATTGAATATATTTTTTGTTGGTAGCCATGAAGGAGTGCCAAATGACCACTTCATTTTATATATACCTTTAGACTTAAGAGTTAATAGCTCCAGGGGAGGAGCTATGATGGGTGGGGTTCTCACATTTGGATATGTCCACTCAATACAGCAAAAAGTTTTGCAGCCAGTAGTGTGCCGTCTCATTTTTGTTTTACGTAAATTCAACTAAGGACTGTCAGCCTGTGGCGAACATTTTACTGCACACACTTAAGATTACAGAAACCGATTCTAATTAATAAACTCCCTTTAAAGTTTTTCCAGAGACGATGACCTTAGCCTGACTACAGAACAGAGGTTTCTAAGCTTCCAGAATCAGCAAGGGAATTTCTGCAAGGGAACACAAGTTTGACCCCTTATCATTTTGTCACAGGCAGAAAGCTGTAACAAGAACTCAGAATACCCAGAGGAAGAGCAGCTGAATATCCCCAGCAAAACCCTTCCTAGCCTTTTACTGCAGGTGGTTAACATATTATATTTGCTGAAGTTCAGCTAAAGTGCAGTAGCACTGCAAATATTTATGAAGTCAAAGGAAATGTCACTAACACCTACATGAGATGTTAGCTCCACGTATCGCTGCAATTAGATATTAGTGTGCGCAAAAGGCATTGCTTCTGGCGGTTCATTTCCTAGTTGCTAGGAAGCCAGAGCTATTTCCTATTCTAATCATAAGCATTTCAGGACCATCGCTGGTTTCAATTTACATAAAAGCCTAACTTCTCTGATTATCCGCATTTTTTTAAACTATTGTTCAGTTTCATAACCACCTAGAAGTGCGTGGAAATTATAGTTGATTGCGCCTTCTGTGAATCACTCCAAGATATTTTCAGTAACCAAGCTTGATGTAATCTTAATCATTTTACAAAGACATTTCATTAAATGTTTCCTCTGTAGTGGGAAGGAGGCTGATTTTTATTGTACGGTGCACAGCGATACCTTGGTGTCACTTTTAATTATGCATTCTCATTTGTTCTAAACATCCCAGACCATTCTAGGTCCTGCACTTTCACCCGTGTTGCACCCCTGATGATTAAACCAGTCCAGTTAAGAGCGGGAAAACTTATTGTAGAATAAGGTCATAGTGATGTAGTACCACTGCGGTGGGAAGCGAATATTGGGATATCAGGGTCTTAAAGGAAACCTAAACCGAAAAAAAATTGAGTTTCACTTACCTGGGGCTTCTACCAGCCCCCTGCAGCCATCCTGTGCCATCTCAGTCACTCATGGCTCTTCTGGTCCCCCGCTACCAGCTAGTTTCATTTTTGCCGACTGGGAGTCGGCCGGCCGCCATGCGTACCTTTTTACGCATTCCCGCTGGTGCAGGAAGCTATCGTGGACATTAACAAATACATTTTTACGGGTGCAATGCAATGGCGGCAATGCAATGGTGGCCGGTCGACTACCAGTCGGCAAAAATGAAACTAGCTGGCAGCGGGGGACCAGAAGAGCCATGAGTGACTGTCAGGGCACAGGATGGCTGCATGGGGCTGGTAGAAGCCCCAGGTAAGTGAAACTCTTTTTTTTCAGTTTAGGTTTCCTTTAAGTGGACTGAGACCCTGGAATCAGAAGCGTCACTAGGGTTGGTTTCACCCAGTGCGGAAACTCATTGCCCCATGAACCTCCAACCTCACCAGATAGTAACGTTCCTTGCTGTAGGGGATGTTAAGAGGATTACCATGTGGCCCTGATGGCCTCAGCTCAACACGGAGAAGCCAGAAGGGCTGTATTTACAAAGCCTACTCCACTCTCCCTTAGCTTAGAGCTTGATGTCACCCCCCTCTGCTGGCAACACCTGGTGACGCCCCTACCGCACCCCCCTAGTGACGCCACTGCCTGGAATGTGAGTTACTTTTACCCAGGGCCGGCCTTAGGTTTCACAGCGCCCTGAGCGAAACCTGATTTTTGTACCCCCCCCCCCCCCCTTCATCCTCTTCACGCATGCGTGCACACGCACACACACACACACAGGCCCATATGCAATTCACCTTTTCTCCTGAGATATCTCCTAGGACAGTGGTTAGCAACCTTTTTGATGTTGTGACACATCATGCCAAATGCTCAGATCTCTGTGGCACTTCACATATGTATAATAGGAAAAATACTATTAATAACCACAAATGGATGGAAAGAGTGAATTCTGAATCCTGAATATACTTAGCAATGAAGGCTAGAACCTTTCAGGAATATCAATAAAAACAATCAGTGGGACAGTTATCTGCCCCCCCAGCCCCCATTTACAATGATAGCACAGCACCAACAATTTGCACCACGCGTTATAGCTGCAGTGCGCCCCCCCCCCCCAAAAAAAAAAAACCACCCCCCGATCTCATGTGTAGGTGCCCTCAATATAGGTTGCCAAGCATAGGTGCCCCCAGTATAGTCAGTTGAAGGTCTCCATCACCCCCATAGGTAGCCAAGCGTAGGTGCCTCCAGTATAGGTAGCCATGTGTTGGTGCCCTCAGTAAAGGTAGCCAGCTATAGGTGCCCCCAGTATAGGAAATCAGGTGTAGGTGCTCTCAGTATAGGTAACCAGCTATTAGGCGCCCCCTTGGAAGCCGGCGCCCTGTGCGACCGCTCTGGTCGCACAGGTCAAAGGCCGGCTATGCTTTTACCTATTTGTTAGAGAATTGCTTTTACTGTAAAATACAACTGAATGGATACTTTCCATTGTGAAGCATCCCTTCCCCCCCTTCTGATTTTTTTCCTCTTGAGTGCTAAATAGACTTGGAGACGGCAGTGAGGTCAGAGGCACCCCACCTGATATGCAGCAGATGAGAGGTGGAAAGGAAGACACATACTTATAACAATGTGGAGGATATACAGCATTGTGGGCTTATAATATCAGCTTTGATCAGACCTTCTGGCAGCTGCAAAGAGTGTGATCATCCAGGCTGTATTTGGTAACTATTCAGAGGTGCCCTCATTCTATAACTGTAAGAGTGCTCAGTAAGTACGGCAAGTGTGTGGCTATATACAGTGTATATATATATATATATATATATATATATATATATATATATATATATATATATATATATATATATATATATATATATATATATATTATTTAGTATTTAAATAGCACCAACAACTTCCACAGTGCTGTACAGAGTATATTGTCTTGTCACTTAAAGGGGCACTACAGCGAAAAACTGTAAAATGTAAAATATCTGCAAACATATACAAATAAGAAGTATGTTTCTTCCAGAGTAAAATGAGCCATAAATTAATTTTCTCCTATAATGCTGTCACTTACAGTAGGGAGTAGAAATCTGACAGAAGTGACAGGTTTTGAACTAGTCCATCTCTTCATAGGGGATTCTCAGCAAATGTTTTGGCTGTTGGACAGAGCAACCACCATTCACTAAGTGCTTTTGAAAATAAATATATCCCTGAGAATCCAAAGCCTGTCACTTCTGTCAGATTTCTACAACCTACTGTAAGTGATGGGAGCATAGGAGAAAAGTAATTTATGGCTCAATTTACGCTGGAAACAATGTACTTCTTATTTGAATATTTTGCACATATTTTACAATTTACAATTTTTCACTGTTGTGCCTCTTTAACTGTCCCTCAGAGGGACTCACAATCTACTCCCTACAATAGTCATATGTCTATGTATGTATCATAGTCTAGGGCCAATTTAGGGAGAAGCCAATTAACCTAACTGTATGTTTTGGGGATGTGGGAGGAAACTGGAGTGCCGGAGGAAACCCATGCAGACATGGGAAGTACATACAAACTCCATGCAGATAGTGCCCTGACTGGGATTCAAACCGTGAATCCAGCAGTGCAAGCCAAGAGTGCTATCCACTAGGCCACCATGATCACATCACCCAAACAAAGGCTTAACAGGGGTTGTCCTCCTTGTTCTGTGCACTACGGAATTCATGTTTCGTTTAGTGCTGACCACAAGCTGGAGCTCTGAACTCCTTCATTGAGTTGCTGGAGGTGACAAGCGCAGCTGTTTCAAAACTGTGCTGCAGGGAAGCAATGGTTCATATGTTTTTATAGAATTTATCCCAGGCAGCACTGAAATGCCCCTTATTTTATTGTTTCTCAGTAACTGCTTAAAGAGACGCTGAAGCGAAAAACAAAAATTATGATATGATTTGTATGTGTAGTACAGCTAAGAAATAAAACATTAGGAGCAGAGACATAAGTCTAATATTGTTTCCAGTACAAGAAGAGTTAAGAAATTCCAGTTGTTATCTATGCAAAAGAGCCATTAAGCTCCACGACTTTCAAAGTCGCAGAGAGCTCTGTCTTCTGAAGCTCGTTATCTCAACTGTCAGTCACTGTATTTTATTTTTCTCCCCGGGGGACAGGTCAATAGTTCACAAGACTGCTCTTTGAAAACATTTAGAATGCTAAGTAAGGTGTAAACTACAAATATTAGAGAATTGATGCAATGTTATCAAAAACACCATATTACTGAAAATAAAAATATGAGAATATTTTCTTTGCTACTAATCTTCTAGTAATTATCCGTACTGCACAGCCAATTCATTATATCATAATTTTTTTTCGCTTTAGTGTTTCTTTAAACTATGATCATCCCAAAATGCAGCAAGTGTGTCATAAGCCATTTTTTTTTATATTATTAAAGATATTAAATCTCTTTATACCAACACACTACTCACCAAGAAATATAATAACCGAATAGATCTGTGCTGCGCTGCTCTCCGGCTCCTCAGAGTGTAGCGGGAAGCAAACACCATTTGTGCCATAGTAATTGTGGAAAATGTGTTCGTTGCTGAGAGGTATGAAGGCAATAATGAAGCCAAAAATCCAAATCAGTATCAATATAGTGACTGTCCGACATTTTCCAGGCTTTAGGCATCTGAATGGATAAACAATGCAGATGTATTTCTCCAAAGTCAAATACGTAAGTAACAAGACTGACACCTCCGTAGAGAGAATGGCCAACGACCCAACGAGTCGGCACTGAGTGCTGTCCATCCACATCTGAGCATTCTTGTTATATTCACCTCTGTATTTCACATCATAATATCCAATGACAAAAAGATAGATTCCCATCAGGCAATCAGCACCTGAAAAAAATACAATTGAGCTTTTTAAATGGAAATTCTATGATAGATAGATAGCTAGATGATACAGTGGCAAGGTAAAGCAAACCTGAAGCAGAAGAAAAAAACGTATGATATAATGAATTGTATGTGTAGTACGGATAAGGACTAGAACATAAGTAGCAAAGAGTCTCATATATTTATTTTCAGTTATATAGCTTTTTTTTTTCTTTTAGAACATTGCATCATTCTGTCATACAGTATTTGCAGTTTACAAACCACAATCTGTATTTTAAACTATTAAACAGAGCAGAGCTAACAACCCTTTGAACTTCTCTGCAGTAAAATCTTATCTGAAGTTGTCTTTCACTGTTTCTTGGATGTAGATGTGCTTAAGAAAATAGCACTGTGGCTGACCAACTTTGGTAAGAGAGCTCATAGAAGCTCTTTTGCATAGATAACAACTGAAGTTTTTTTTTTTTAACGCTTCCTGTACTGGAAACAGTATGAGACTCATGCCTTTGATACTATTGTTTTGTTTCTTAGCTGTACTACACATACAATTCATTATATCATAAGTTTATTTTTAGATTCCCTTTAATCACCAATTCTGTAACGTGAACCGATTCTGTATTTTGTACCAACTTTGTATTTCGTAAATTGGTTTATACCTTTGTCTGTATTATTTTGTACCGTGATTCGGCTCACCCTGAGCCCAGCTCACCGGCGGCATACATATATGCATTCAACTTTTATACATGTCAGTGCTTATACATGTCAGTTGTGGCTCCATAAGGTAGCCATACATCAGGCGACTTGGCATCCGATCGACTATCCAATTCAATTACTATAATCGAATTGAATGAAAATCGGTGCCGTCAAGTGCATGCCCGACCGACAAAGCGACCAATTTCGGGACGGAAATTGGTCGCATGGTCAATCGCGCATGCTGCATGATGTCGGGCTGAAGTTGGTTGCTTGGTCCGGTGGACAATTTTGGAAAAAGCGACGAAATGATGAAACCCCTGCCGCTGCTATATAAATGTGCCCCCCCGTGTGTGCATTTATACATTACCTGTCCGGTGTCAGTCTCCACGTGGTGTCCATCCATCTCACCGGGTTCCACATACACAATAGCATCAGACGTTATGCGCTGCTAGCGTGTACGCTGGTATGCGGCTCTTAGAACCTGGCGAGATAGATGGACACCACGTGGAGGCTGCAAAAGGACAGGTAATATATAAATGCACACACTGGGAAGGCATTGCATTGTCAAAGTGTCTAGCAGCAGCTAGTGGTGGCAGTGAGAAGTGTTTTGAGGGGTGACAGGCAGCCTTGTGTTAGCTTGAATAAGGCTGCTTCCTCTCTCGATCTGGTAAAAACCCCCAGTCGGGGAACCGTTTCTGCAGGCTTGCCGTAGGGCCGGTTCTTGACATATTTAATTAAAAAAACAAAACAACTTTTGTTGACTATGCTTCTTACTGCTTTTTGGGCTTCATGATCTTCCATACTGGATAAATAAGATTCCCTGCATTGCTCTATTACTTACAGCAGAGGGAGATAATGCACATAGCGTGCAGCTTGTTCTCAGATCTGATGTACGGCCGTGTACAGATGACAAAGATGTTTCCAAAGCAGGTTGCCACCGAGACCACCCACACAAATACTCGCTGAACGATGCTTGCTAGAAGGTTCTCCAGGGAGGAAATGCCATCTGTGTTTGGCTTGCAGTTGCGCACATGCGGTGCAAATCCACAGTACTGAAACTTTTTAAAGTATCTGCCAGTAAAAGAAAAGCATATGAGTGTAATGGAGAGAGCACTGCACTTAAAGAAATACCAATGTGAAAATACACTGATGACATAAACATGTATGTACTGTGGTAGGCAAACAAATAACTAGGCTGTGTTCCTTTTTTTCTTTCTTTGCCTGAAAGAGTTAAGGGGCCTATACACCTAACGATTTTCCCGCCAATATACGGCCGATTCGATCACAGTGATCGAATCGGCTGTGAAATCGCCGCGCACACCGCTGACAGAACGATCGATTTCCGTCTGAAATCGATCGTTCCCGTCGATTCCCGTCAATCCGTCCATGCGTAATATTTTTTTCGATCGCTGGTGGGTCGGGAGTGCGTCGATAGCGGCGTTCGAATGCCCGACGACCGACGCAATACAACGGGTATACATTACCTGTTTCGGCCTGCGCGAGTCCCCTGGTCCCCGCTGTCTTCTTTCCGCGCTGGGTTCCGGACCAGCTGCAGCTACACAGAACTTCCTGTCCCGGCAGGAAGTTTAAACAGTAGAGCGCCCTCTACTGTTTAAACTTCCCCTGGACAGGAAGGTCAGTAGCTGCAGGAACGGTGTGGAGCCCGGAGCGGAGAAGAAGACAGCGGGGACCAGGGGACTCGCGCCGGCCGGAACAGGTAATGTATGCAGGGGGGAAGGGGGAGGCGGCAGCAGCGGAAGCTCCACAGATTGTGATTGGTTTCAGGCTGAAATCGATTCACAATCTGTTTGCAGTAAAGGTGGCCATACGATCCCTCTCTGATCAGATTCGATCAGAGAGGGATCTATCTGTTGCTCGAATCTGATGGCAAATCGACCAGTGTATGGCCACCTTTAACATTCAGGTATGCAAGTGACAGTTTCTCTAGTTGGGACCTAGTTGGACCATAGCATAACTCTCACAGATAAGGAATTACAGTAATAAAACACTTTCCTTGTAGAGAACAACGTTTGAAAGAAAGGGATAGATAAAAAGGTCTATTGTTCTTAGATTTTAGCTCTGGCATAATGCAAAGACGGTGTCATTGAGCAGAGACAATGAAACATTAAAAACTTCCAAAGTAAAGTTAAACATAATATAAAACTCTTTGGTATTTCAAAAAGTTATTTTTAGGAGTAGAAGGATAGATTAAATTGTCTCATCAGTTTGTTTTCACCTTGGTATGCCTTTAAATCACAATATAGTGTTAAAAAAAGGAGTAAAGACCGGAACATCAGTATCTCTGCAAATTCTATAAATAAATTATATATAAACTTATATATTCTCCTGCTACTTAGAAAATGAAATAAAAACTCTGACTACTTTTAGGTAGTTTTGCTCTCTAGTTCTGGCACCGGACAAGATTATTGTAAGGGATCACTCCTCTCGGCTGCAGTATGGTCTGAGGCGGCGACAGAGGTAGAGTCAGCTGACACTTAGGCAGGGGTTTATGTAATAAATAATCATATATGGATGCTGACCCTGGCTGGGATTACTGGTTAAGGCAATGCTCTTGCTGATACACAGTCAGGATGTTTTGCTGGTTAGTACTGGTTACTCAGCTGACATGTATTGTCACTCGTGTCAGCAGATCTCTCTCTCAGCTGATACTTAAACAAGATTAATGTCTGCTTGTGATTGGATGCTGTCAGTATTTAAACCTTGCTGTGACACTTGTATGTTGCCCGTGATAAGCTCTTGCTGGTTGCTGAGTGCTCTGTACCGTGCTGTCTTGTTGTATTGGATTACCTGGAGATTTTGACCTCTGCCTGTTATTGGACCTTCCTTGCCTGCCACCTGAACCGACCTCTTGCCTGGATTATCGTTACGACTGTTTGCTACCTGGTTTGACCTCGGATACGTTTTTGAACTATCTTTGCCTAGCCCTCCTGTACTGCAATATATCTGATCACCCGTGTATGACTCTGGACTGTTACTGGACTTTGCTAACTGAATTCTTGTTTGGTCTGGAAGTTTAGTCGCGCACCCTCCATTCAGCTCCAATACCTTTCATACTAAAGGCCTGGGGGTAACCGAAGTCGGGTAGGTGTTGTCTCCTCACCTCCCATTCAAGCAGGGACACGCCACATAGGGTGAAGTGTATGGAGGTAGATTGGGGCATTGATGCTGATTCGTGGGTGGATATTCCTACAAGCCTAACAATTATACTTTGCTTTTTGGTCCCTTGTGACGTTATGGAAATTATAATCTGCACCTTCAAGACCCATAGCAGGGGGAAAAGCTGCAGTCACGATAGAAGCTGTGTCTTCGTGGTAATGGGTAGGAATCAAAACTGGAGGAGGCAGGCAAGCCAAGTGCTCCTGCAGATACAATATAGGAATTTTCTTGTTTGAACTTGTATACTATTATCAACTTGCAAAGGATGCAGCAGTGTGACATTGCACCTAGTCTAATCAGTGCGGCACCCTAGGTAGCTATTCACACCGATCTCACCTAGTTGCTGTACATATCAAGTCTTTAGATTGAATCATATACAGTATATTAGGGTGAGTTACACAATAGTGAAAGTAGAGGAAACAGGGCTTTACAAGGGATCTGCTTAAAAAGAAGCATTGCAAACATTTTTAATGTTAAAAATTGGCAGCATTCTGTAAGATTGGTAAGTTTCATGTGTGCGTATACATGCATTACCTTACACTGTGTTAGAATGGAACAGAAATCCAATTGCACTAAAAATTGCATATGCTGTGCATTTTTTATTTGGCAAAATTTGCATCACACTAATGGGAAAAAGAGGAACAGATCATCTGCAGTGGGAACAGGGGTAGAGTGGTAATTGGTGGTCATGACCCTGGTGCGGGCTCCTCACGTTCCAATGTATCTGTTTTATGGCAGAGCACACTGGTGAATTATCCAGCTAGTTTTTCAAGCTGCACTATGATCTGTTTTTTATGTTTTTAATGTTTAAAGGTGTATAGCGTCTCAAGAGGATCTGTGGCCTAGGATTGCTGCAGGCACTACTTGACCATGAGCGCTTCATGAATTGGATTGTATTCCTTCTAAATTGACTATAGACTACGAGTACGATACATACACTACATGATACATACATAGACATAGAACTTTGGTAAGGATTAGATTGTGAGCCCCTCTGAGGGACAGCTAAAAACATGACAAGACAATATACTCTGTACAGCACTCCGGAAGATGTCAGCACAATATAAATACTAATAATAACAACAACATGATAGGCCAATCACTGACCAATTTTACCACCTCTGTTTAGTAGTATGAGAGCTTATCTACACAATCTGTCTGTTGACCCTCATACTACATGGAGGTGGTAAATTTGGACAGTGATTGGCTTACTGTAAGTTTGAACCAGGCTTTAGTCTAGTATTTATAGACTGATATCCCTTTATAGCAGGTGAGAAAATATTGACACCTAAGATAAATACATACATGTGAGTGAGATTTCTCAGTGGCATGAACATTCTTCTTTGAATGTTTGGAATTTCAATCCCCTCAAGGCTCCTGTAGATTTAAAAAAGTAAAAAAAAAATTGCAGTGGCTACTTTAACGTCTGCATCTTTCAATTTACTTCTTTTCTGTATTTATTGCTATTCTAAACCTCTTCATTCTTGCATTTTGTTTTGTGAAGAGTGGACTTATAACCTCATCTCCTATGGCATCCGAGGTCTACAAATGAAACTGTTCTATTGCTTCCGCTTTAGAAGATTGTATGTACCAAATATGTGAGCCAGAAATCATCTGACATGTAATAGTTCAGTTTACACTAAACCCTTAGCATTGTTTGTTTTGTTTTTCTTTTCTTGCATTCAGCATGCCATGACTGAGGTTTTCCTTTGCTTCGAATATTAGGAGCAGCTATAAATCATGTGATACAGAACAGCAATACTACTGTTTATGTATCGAAATGAACCCAGTTAGGTACATGCTGAGATCACACTTGCTGGCACAGTGAATACTCTCCCCCATATGCAAAGGAGTCATTTAGGCTCCTATCCAGGTCACTAATTACTTTGACAAGTAAAGTAAAAAATCCACGTTTCTACCGAAACACATGCTTCATGAAAAAATTCCATTGATGACTGCAAATTTCACTGTAGGGTAAATCTAAGTATAATTAAAGATGATCATGCCTAATTTAAATAGGATCATTCCTGTTCAAGGGCCTACACTCAAAATATGCAGTGTGACTGATGACATCCAGCTTGCTAGCTTGCGTGTCTCCTCCTTCTTTACTTACCCTCCTTAGCGGTATGCCCGACACTGTAGTGTCATACCGCTTCCTGGCCCCAGGAGTCCCCCATGCATAATAAATGAGATCCCATGCCTGAAACACCTTTAGCTATCACTAGGTTAGCTAGTACAAGTACCCGGCACCCCCTGATCCCCGCCTATCCCCCCAATCCCCCCGTCAATACATTACCCAGCCTGGATCCAGCGATCGCGCAGCCTCCCAGCACAGCTTCGGTATCTCTATGGGGAGGATCGAGTTTGCGCATGACGTCATGACGTCATGACGTCGGCGACGTCATGTGCGATCCTCTCCATAGTGAAGACCGGAGCTTTGCGGGGAGGCTGCGCCGATCGCTGGATCCAGGCTGGGTAATGTATAAACGGGGGAGCGGCGGGGATCGGGGGTGCCGGGCACTTCTACTAGCTAGCCTAGTGCTAGCTAAAGGTTTTTCAGGTATGAGATCTCATTTATTATACTGGGGGGCACAAACTGCCAAAACCTCCTGAGCGGCGTAACGCTCAGGAGGCTAAAGTGGGATTTTCTAGATTAAAAAAAGAAGCAGACAATAAGGGTTGGTATTCCTTAATTATGACATTGGCATCGCCTCGATCAGGGTTTCTCAAACCTGGCCTCGTGACTCCCCAACAGTGCATTTTTTGCAGGCATCCTCACCTATGCACAGGTGGGGTAATTAGTTTCACAGCTAGGTGGATTCCATGTAGCTGAGACATTAATTACTCCACCTGTGCATAGGTGAGGTTGCCTGCGAAACATGCTTGGGGGGGTCATGAGGACAGGCTTGAGAACCACTGGCCTAGATGTAGGCGTTAGCAGTATTGTTGGAGGTTCACATATGAATGTGTGTTCGGATCAGGAAATAACACGTTTGCATCTGATGGTGAATGCAAATTGTTACTTAGCATGACCTTTAGGGCCCTTTCACACCGGGGCGGTGCTGTATTTTTACCGCACCCCACTGCCGGGGCAATGAAAATCTATGGAGACTTTCTTACTGCCACGGTACGGCGAGAAGGGCGGTAAGTGATGTTTCCGCTGCATCCCTAACGCTAGGACAAAACTATTTAACGTGCGTACTTGCATCACCCTGTGTCTGACCAGAAGTCATGTTACTCTATGGTGATGCAGGGATTTTAAAAATGCTGGTGTCGGCGGGCATGCCCGTAAGCGTATTTTAACAATACACTTCCATGCACTTCCGCCTATCCGAAGCAGGAAGTGAAGGCAAGCGCACGTCACTTCGTGCTTGGCTGGTGGCCAGACAGGGAACACTGCATACTAACGCGGTATTCCCTGAAGGCCTGTCTCTGGCATTGTGATGTTGTGCGGTGGGCGCGACGCACTGCATTGCTGGCACCAGTTTACAGTGTGAAACCGGCCTCAAATAAAATTGACACAGGTTCAGGTGGTCTTAAGTCAGGGTTACACTGTAGTTAATCCAATATCAAAACTGGATATTCAGCTACCATATGTAGCATGTGACACTGCACAAATTTTAGTCCAGGGACACATTTATTTTGCGCATATCAACACAGTATTAGAGTCACATGCAAGCATTGGTTAAAGTGTACCCAAGGTGGATTTAGGGGGGGGGGGGGGGCAAATGGGACACAGAGGCATGTTCCCTTCAAAATGACATGCCTCTGTATCCTCTATGCGCCTCTCTCTGCCCCCCCCCCTCTCTACCCCCACCCAAAATCTACAGACAGCAGCTTGTCGCTTCTTCCCTACCTCTCTGTGCCCCAGCACCACCTCTCCCCCTTCTCCTCCTCTCTGTGCTTGGTGCTGTCGGAGGAGAAGCACTGAGCTAGTCTTCATTGTAATGATCCCACGGTTGCAGCCTTGTTTCTTCCTCTAAAGATTAAAGAGAACCCTAGGTGGGTTTGAAGAATATTATCTGCATACAGAGGCTGGATCTGCCTATACAGCCCAGCCTCTGTTGCTATCCCAAACCCCCCTAAGGTCCCCCTGCACTCTGCAATCCCTCATAAATCACAGCCACGCTGCTGACAAAGCTGGCTGTGTTTGTCAGAGCTGGCTGTGTTTATCTCTATAGTGTCAGTCTGCTGCTCTCCCCGCCTCCTGCAGAACTCCGGTCCCCGCCTGCATCCCTTTCCTCCCTGCTGATTGGAGGGAGCGCTGGGTCCATGTGTTGTGACATGAGTAAGCTCCGTTTTTGGTACCAGCAGTCTCTGGTCCTTAAGGGGCCAAAGACTGCAGGTACTCAAGTGGCACAGACTATAAATTTTGTTATCAATTTTATGCCCATTGAACTTTGTCTAAGCAATAATGCAAAAAATAAAATTGTACCCACTAGATTTATGTATTGAAATTAGAGCTGACATGTGTACAGAAAACTGGTGCTACAACATAATGCAGCAGTTTTGTGAAAATAAACCACCAATCTCACTGTTCCAGTTCCCTCTAGTTCCTTATGCAGAAAATAACTGATAGTACATCATCGCTCAATTCTATAAGGGGATGGAAGAGTGGAGGGACATGTAAACAGCATCAAATTAATAACTACTCTATATGTTTATTAAGCACGTGAAGTCAAGGCTATATACCGGTAGTAAAGAGGCATCAGCACAGTTTAATAAAGCACTCTACGAGTGTAACAAAATCCAGCACGTTCTGAACAGGCTGCTTTGTATTATACTTACAGGGACTTCAGGGTAAGGACGTAATCAAACTGGTCTGCCTGCATCTTCTGCATTGGATTATAGGAAATATTCCTGCATATATTAAACAAAACAAAATCACAGCACATTGCAGTGAAATAAATTTGCATTGACAGAGTTCATAAGTGAGAGCAAATATTATCACACACAGTACTGCGCTACCCTCTTTATTATTCAGAGACCCTGAAAATGGAATATCAAATAAACATCCACACAGCTGCTGCCTTTTGTTATTTTTAGAACTGATGTACTGAATCTATGATGGTGCAGCTGATGTTATGGATGCTGATCGTCTGGTAGCTGTTATTCTTTATAGCTGTGATTTGATAAACTTCCCCCAGGCTACAATATATAACTCATCCTGCAAACCTGGTTTGTTTATTTAAATATTGTTTGTTATTAGATGGCAAGAGCATTATCGTAGTTGGTTAAAGTGACCCTGTTGTTAGAGAGATATGATGGCTGCCATTTTTAACCACTTGCCGATCGCGCACTCATACCGCGCGTTGGCAAAGTGGCAGCTGCAGGACCAGCGACGCAGTTCTGCGTCGCCGGCTGCAGGCTAATTAATCAGGAAGCAGCCGCTCGCGCGAGCGGCTGCTTCCCGTCAATTCACGGTGGGGGGCTCCGTGAATAGCCTGGCTCGCAGGCTAAATGTAAACACAAGCGGAAATAATCCGCTTTGTTTACATTGTACGGCGCTGCTGCGCAGCAGCGCCGTAAGGCAGATCGGCGAGCCCCGGCCAATCAGCGGCCGGGGATCGCCGCCATGTGACAGGGGACAGCCTGTCACTGGCTGCACAGGACGGATAGCGTCCTGTGCAGCGCGGATCACCGGGGGGGAACAGGTAGGAGAGGGAGGGGAGGAATTCCGCAGCGGAGGGGGGCTTTGAGGTGCCCCCCCCCCCCGCAACACCCATCAGGCAGGAGCGATCAGACCCCCCCAGCACATCATCCCTCTAGTGGGGAAAAAAGGGGGGCGATCTGGTCGCTCTGCCTGCACCCTGATCTGTGCTGCGGGCTGCACAGCCCACCCAGCACAGATCAGCTAAAACAGCGCTGGTCCTTAAGGGGGGGTAAAGGGTGGGTCCTCAAGTGGTTAAAGTGGTCTGAAAGTCAGCATTTCTACTTCGCTCTAAAAGATTCCTTATAGCTTTAAAGCTACTATCCCAGAAAAAAATTCTAGCAGAACATCACTGAAATGGTTAAACAAAGCACCTTGTCCTGAGATTCAGTTCCAAATCCCCATCCAAGCTGGAGATAACAGTATCTTTTCTACTTTTTAACTACTTTAGTACCAAGATAATTGAAATCTACGCCCTGTTTTGGTGGTCACCTGGCTGGCAGGGCGTAGATTTCAATTAGCCGCCGCTGCGCGTTTCCGCTGTTTCTGTCGCTCCCACCTATCTCGCCGTGAATCCTGACGTCTCTCGCCACAGCTCACTTGCTCTGCTTGTCTCTATGATGGCAGAGTCCTGTGAGCGGGTCAGGAGCCGATTTCATTGGCTCCTGGCCCTGTCTTTCAATGTAAGCCGCTCCCATTGGCTTACATTTATAGGCAGGTTCAGGAGCCAATGAAAGCGGCTCCTGACCGGCTCACAGGAACTTTGCTGTCATAGAGACGGCAGGGTGGGTAGCCCGGGTTCCTGACTTGCGGTTGCGGCGGGTAAATTCGGCAATTCGTCGTTATCTGTCGGGATTCCGCTGTTTCTGTGCCAGCGGTCTCTGATCCTTAAGGGGGCAGAGACCACTGGTACTTAGTGGTTAAACACAAATGTATCAACACTGGAATGTAAACAAACACTCTCTGAGAAACTGTCTCTGCTTCAGGCACACACACAGTTCAGAATAGCTCATTAGAAGAATTTAATATATAATAAAAAGCAGTTATAATAGAAAAAGAATAAAAGGCAATGGCAGCTTTCAGGGCAAGATAAACTACACTTTGGAAACTTGTAATTTGTATATAGACAATATTACTTGTGCACAAAAGCAAATATGATAACTGTATGAATAATAAAAAGTAGAAAAACACATTTTTATTGAATGTTATGTTTAAGACCACTTTAATTCACTATAAATTCACTATAAAAAATATCAGCTGGCTGGCTTTGCTGTCTTCAGTAGGGTCTGAAACAGGCATGCAATAAAGATTCGTACACATGCCAGACTGTTCTCGACCAAGGCGATGATTGTGGATGTTTTGTTGAAAATGTAGCATGTGTACAGGGGTCCCTGAGGTCTACTGCAGTTGCTTAACCATCTAGCATGCCGTGTCTTTAAGGCACTATTGGCGACTGAGTCCCTTGTTTCCCTCCTAACCCCACCCACCAGAAGATGCTCTATTGTGTGCTGCATGTCATCCCTCCACCCCTTCCCATAGCAAAAATATGTTGTTTAGCCATAGCAGAAGAAGGCATCTATATGGTGCTCAGCTCCTCAACTATTGCCTGAGGGATCAAATCCGGATTAATTTTTGTAAAATAAGCATTGTGTGTGTTACACACCTTTAGTGTGGTCAGAGTAGTGTTGGGCGAACAGTGTTCGCCACTGTTCGGGTTCTGCAGAACATCACCCTGTTCGGGTGATGTTTGAGTTCGGCCGAACACCTGATGGTGTTCGGCCTTTTTAGTTCGGGTTCGCCCGAACTATTCAATGCCCACCGAACAGGGCCGAACAGGGCCCCTGTTCGGCCGAACAGGGCCCTGTTCGCCCGAACATGCTGCAATACGGCCCCCCTATGGGGTCACAGGCATAAGGGGGGAGCATGCCCCGATCGCGGGGGGGGGGGGGTTGGAAATTCCCCCCACCCCCTCCGCTAGCGCTCCCCCCTCTGCCCGCTTCCCCATAAAAAAAGTTTAAGGCAAGTTAAATAGTACCTGGTGGCTGGCACTGGCAGTGGAGTGAGGAGGAGGAGGAGTCCGAGTAGCAGAGTGACGCGTTGAGGCCGGGCAGCGGGCGGTTCAGCGGTAGTACCCTTGTGGTACTTCCGCCCTTTCTCTGACCTCACGTCCTCTACGTGATGACGCATACGAGGGTACGCGTGACGCGTACCCTCGTATGCAGAGGACGTGAGGTCAGAGAAAGGGCGGAAGTACCACAAGGGTACTACCGCTGAACCGCCCGCTGCCCGGCCTCAACGCGTCACTCTGCTATTCGGACTCCTCCTCCTCCTCACTCCACTGCCAGTGCCAGCCACCAGGTACTATTTAACTTGCCTTAAACTTTTTTTATGGGGAAGCGGGCAGAGGGGGGAGCGCTAGCGGAGGGGGTGGGGGGAATTTCCGACCCCCCCGCGATCGGGGGATGCTGCCCCCTTATGCCTGCGACCCCATAGGGCCCCCAAAATGGGCATGTTCGGGGGTCCCATTGACTTCCATTGAGTTCGGCGTTCGGGCCGAACATGCCGAACATCTGGCCCATGTTCGGCCTGTTCGGCCCGAACCCGAACATCCAGGTGTTCGCCCAACACTAGGTCAGAGTACCTGATCCGCATACTCACAGTAGGTCTGTAGTATGGAAGGCAAAGGATCATGAAGACAGCCAGGCAAATAGCATTGTTTCAAAAGAAAGGGATGGGGTGGGGTGGGGTGGGGGGGAAGGCATTGAGCGAGTTCAAGAGTTTGACAGGAGAGGGAAAGAATGTGTTTCTGTGCCTTGAGCTCCTGCTTGAGGTCCTGGTGGAGATGGTCCAGAACCTTCAACCTAGAGCCCTCTGAATAAAAAGTTGCATGGATGGCAAGGATCGTTAGTCATCCTTATTGCACTGGAACCCAGTCTGGAGTTGTAGGTGAGGTCAAGAGGGGGAAGGGAATTGCCAATGATCCTCTCCGCTGATCTAATGACCCTCGGGAGTTTGTATCTGTCGCTACTTTAATTTCCTCCGAAAGTCAGTGGACATTTTTCATGAAAGGAGCATTATTTGCTCATGAATACTGACAGTCACTTACTGTAGGTTGTGCAAATTCAGCTGCTGTTTTTAGAAAACTTGAAGTGAGAAGACCATGGAAGCTGTCGCTTTTAAAGACAGGCATCTGTCTTGCTTTTAACTTCAGTACTTGTCGCACATCTGTAGCAATCATGTAGTCAGAGCAGTCAGAAAACTCTGCTATAGTAAATCTCTTATGTTTTTTTGTGTTATACTAGGTACAAACAATACAATTTTCTGATAGATTTATTGTCAGATCGATTATTTCCAACAGGTCCGATTTGATTTCTGATTGATTTTCTGATCGATTTTCCATAGAAGTGAATGGAAAAATCAATCGGACCTGCCGGATATTTTCGATCTAAGAGTAAATTTGTCAGAAAATTGTATTGTGTTTACCCAGCATCAGCCTTATTCTGCACTCCTTACTATGCAGCAGACATGATTAATGGCCCTTGTATTGATCATTTGAGATGAATATCATTCAAACAAGAACTTGAGAAAAAAATGACTGAATGAAAACTTACAACTGTGACAGTTCCTTCAAGTCCTTCAGTAATGATGGAGACATTTCTTCAATTCTGTTGTTTGCCAAGTCACTGCAAAAGCAAACATTTCCTTACACTCCTCATCTGCTTATTGCATGGATAAACAATATGAGAAAACATCCTATACTATTTAAGAAATTAATCCTTTAAATCCAGTGCTGTGAAAATGACAGCTAGAATTGGAATATGGTGTGGCAGCACAGATGCTTTTCTTTACAAATGAGGTCTATTATTCAAGGATGGAAGGTAGGAAAACAAGATATTGTAAAAATGACAATGGCTAATGGAAAATGTACCATGATACAAATCTTTCAGTGAGCTAGTCTCTGGAAATATTTTCAGATGTAAGTTTAAAGGATACCTGAAGTGACATATGACAATGTGATGAGATAAACATACGTACACGTATTAGTCCTACTAAAAAATTGTATGGAGTCCTTTCCTATTTCCCTGTACAGCAAGACTTAAAAATGTGTGCTGCTATGCAAATGAAGCAGTGAAACAGAAGAAGAACAAGTAAATAGAAGGCAAAACCCTCTCATCTGGCTGAAGAAACAATGCTGATCAAGTTTAAGTGCTGAAAAGGGTCATAAGTTTTGTTTGTTTTGCAACTAAATGAAGCAATTTTTGCATCAAACTGTCATTGCTGCTTTTTAGAATTCAGTCTTACAAAAATCACATCTTAAATTGAAAATAACAATATGAGACTCTCTTTTATGTTACTCATATTGTATTTACCATAAGCACTATACCTTCAATTAATCATCCCATAAGTTTATTTTCAGGTCAGGTTTGCTCTAACCACTTCCTGCAAAATGGACATTTATAAATATCCTATTTGTGCACCTTTTGTGTAAATAGGACATTTATAAAAGCCCTGCTATTCCAATAAAGAGCATGTACGCATGTGTTGTAAGTGTGCCTACACACTCATGTGCATTTGAGCCCTTCAGTCCATAGCATGAAGTAGTTAAGTTTAATGTGGACCCCTCTGGTCCAGGGGCCCTGGGGCTGTTGCAACCTCAGCATCCCCAATTGCTATGTCATTGCATGCTACAATCTACAGTAACTCCCATTTATATGAATACATGAAAATGACACATACTATACTTACAGTTCATCCAGCCGCGAGAGGTACGAAAAGGTGTTGTCACTAATTGTGCTGATCCTGTTCTTCCGCAGAACCCTGCAAAATACAGGTTATAATTGGAGCCATTCCAGCACACTAATAATAGGTACAATTGTTTTATGTTCAAACTACACTATTGACACTACACTTCAATAGCATTAACCTTTATAACTGGATTATAAAACGCTTTGAAACACATTTTTTTATACTTATGATGCTGATTTTGTCAGTTTGTGTATTTTTGCAATTGCACAACAGAAGAGATCTGGATAATATTCCGAGCATGGACGCTGCAGATAACAATTTAACTTACACATTATTATCATCATCTCTGGAAATTATTACCATTAATTTTATTACAGACTTTGTTATCTAAACTGGTTTAAAGCTGAAAATACACCTAAAAGATTTGTAATTCATTCTAGTCAGTGCAGTAATTAGAGATGGCCCGAACGGTTCGCCGGCGAACGGTTCCCGGCGAACTTCCGGGGTTCCGGAGAAACGCAAACTTTTCCGGAAGTTCGATTCGCCCCCATAGTACATCATTAGGGTCAACTTTGACCCTCTACATCACAGTCAGCAGGCACATTGTAGCCAATCAGGCTACACTCCCTCCTGGAGGCCCCCCCCCCTTATAAAATGCAGGCAGAGGCATTGCATTCACTTGTGTGCCTGCAGTAATTAGAGAAGGGAGAGCTGCTGCAGACTCTCATAGGGAAACACACATTTTTTGTGTGTGGCCCACTTGCATTTTATTTATATACAGCACTGTCAGTCAGTTGCAGCTGGCCTTTGGCCCCTTAAGTCCTACTGTGCCACTGCCAAGCCCAGCACATTGAGTGGCTACCTGTCTGTGTGACAGGCAGCTGCACATTTGTAATCTCAATCACTGCACCTGTTCACTGTTTAGTCCACCTACCTACCTAACTACCTACGTGAACGCACGCATTGTTAATACCACCAGTCATTGCACCTGTTCACGGTACGTGTGTGTGTGTGACAGGTGCACATTTGTAATACCCAGCAGCACTGCATTTACCTACCTAACTGTTGTTCAGTGCACCCACCTACCCACGTGAGCGCACGCAGTGTGATATTTAATACCACCAGTCACTGTACCTGTTCACGGTACGTGTGTGTGACAGGTGCACATTTGTAATACCTATCACTGCATATACCTATCTGTTGTTCAGTAGACCCACCTATCTACGTGAGTGCATGCAGTGTGCTATTTAATACCACCAGTCACTGTACGTGTGTGTGACAGGTGCACATTTGTAATACCCATCACTGTGTGACTGCACATTGTATTAGTCAAGTCAGTGCATACCTTTCACTTCATCCCCCCCGATATGGACAAAACAGGTAGAGGCAGGGGCAGAGGAAGACCCAGAGGAAGGCCACCTGGCAAGTCTGTTCGAGGTCGTGCTGATGTGATTTCGTGCGGCCCTGGACCAAAGTACAATGCTCAGAAGAAGGCACGTCCCATCAACTCCCAAGATTGTCAGGATATGGTTGACTATTTAACACAGAACACCTCATCTTCCGCAGCCAGCAGCGCTACTACTAGCACCACATCCTTTCCATTTGACAATTCGCAGGAGTTATTTGGCGGGGAATTAACTGATTCACAGCAACTACTGTTACAACAAGATGAAGGCGCTAAGCTACACCACCTCGTATGTCTGAGTTAGGCGACACTATGGATGTAAGGTGTGAGGAGGATGATGATGAAGTACCTGCTGTTGGTGCAGTTTTTGAGGTGTCTGAGGCAAGCGAAGCTGGGCAGGATGATTATGATGATATGGATGTCACGTGGGATCCTAAGAGACAAGATGACCAAGGGGACAGTTCAGAGGGGGAGTTAGAGAGGAGTAGGTGGAGACGAGTTCCTGAAAGAAGCAGGGGGAGCTCGTCATCAGAAACAGCTGGTGGCAGTGTCTGGCGCCATGTATCGCCACCTATGGACAGCCAGCCAACATGCCCTTCAACGTCAGTTGCTGATGCGACCATAGTGCCATCACCCCAGGGGGGCTCAGCGGTTTGGAATTTTTTTAGTGTGTCTGCCTTAGATCAGAGCAATGCCATCTGTTCTCTCTGCCTCCAAAAATTGAGCTGTGGAAAGGCCAACTCCCACGTAGGGACAACTGCCTTACGAAGGCACATGCAGAAAAGGCACAAACTGCAATGGGAAGAGCACCAGAGGAAAAGCAGCAAACAAAAGAAAAGCCACCCTCCTTCTCCTCTTCCTCCTTCAGGTGCAGCATCTTCAGCCGCTTTCTCCCTTGCACCTTCACAATCACAGCCACCCTCCTCCACTCCGCCTCTCACCTTGAGCAGTTTCTGCTCCTCTGCCCACAGCAGCAGTCAGGTGTCCATGAGGGAAATCTTTGAGCGGAAGAAGCCAATTTCTGCCAGTCACCCCCTTGCCCAGCGTCTGACAGCTGGCTTAGCGGAACTGTTAGCTCACCAGCTGTTACCATACCAGCTGGTGGACTCTGAGGGGTTCCTTAAATGTGTGGCCATTGGGATACCGCAATGGAAGATACAGGCCGCAATTATTTCTCTAAAAGGGCGATACCCAAACTGTACCATGAAGTTGAGAGGCAAGTATTGTCATCTCTGGCACACAGCGTTGGGTCAAGGGTCCATCTGACCACGGATGCCTGGTCTCCCAAGCACGGTCAGGGCAGGTACATTACTTATACAGCCCATTGGGTCAACCTGGTGACCGCTGACAAGCAGGGAGTACGTGGCTGTGCAGCGGACCTACTTGTGACACCTCCATGGCTTGCAGGCAGGCCTGCTGCCACCTCCTCTCCTCCTGCTACATACTCTTCGCTGTTGTCCTCCTCCTCCTACTTGGCTGAGTGGCAGTGCAACTCTACTGGTGCTGCAATCTCCTCACCAGCTACACAGCCCCAGCTCCCCAGGGCCTATGCTGCATGCCAGGTACGACGGTGTCACGCCATCTTAGACATGTCTTGCCTCAAAGCGGAGAGTCACACTGGAGCAGCTCTCCTGGCTGCTCTGAACAAACAGGTGGATCAGTGGCTGACCCCGCACCAACTGGAGATCGGCAACGTGGTGTGTGACAACGGCAGCAATCTCATTTCGGCTTTGAATTTGGGAAAGTTTACACATGTACCTTGCATGGCACATGTGCTCAATCTAGTAATTCAGAGATTTGTGTCTAAGTACCCAGGCTTACAGGATGTCCTAAAGCAGTCCAGGAAGGTGTGTGGGCATTTCAGGCGGTCTTACACGGCCATGGCACACATTGCCGATATTTAGCGGAGAAACAACTTGCTGGTAGAGTTGGGCCGAACGGTTCGCCTGCGAACGGTTCCATGCGAACTTCAGTGGTTCGCGTTCGCGTCCCGCAGGCGAACCTTTGCGGAAGTTCGGTTCTCCCCATAATGCACATGGAGGGTCAACTTTGACCCTCTACATCACAGTCAGCAGGCCCAGTGTAGCCAATTAGGCTACACTAGCCCCTGGAGCCCCACCCCCCCTTATATAAGGCAGGCAGCGGCGGCCATTACGGCCACTCGTGTGCCTGCATTAGTCAGAGTAGGGCGAGCTGCTGCAGACTGTCTCTCAGGGAAAGATTAGTTAGGCTTAGCTTGTTCCTGTCTGGCTGCATACCTGTTCTGTGAACCCACCACTGCATACCTGTGCTGTGAACCCACCACTGCATACCTGTGCTGTGAACCCACCACTGCATACCTGTTCTGTTCAGTGGACCCGCCACTGCATACTTGTTCTGTTTAGTGAACCGCCACTGTATACCTGTTCTGTTTAGTGAACCCGCCACTGCATACCTGTTCTGTTCAGTGGACCCGCCACTGCATACCTGTTCTGTTTAGTGAACCGCCACTGTATACCTGTTCTGTTTAGTGAACCCGCCACTGCATACCTGTTCTGTTCAGTGGACCCGCCACTGCATACCTGTTCTGTGAACCCACCACTGTATACCTGTTCTGTTCAGTGAACCCACCGCATCAGTGCGCATACCTGTGCAGTTAAGTGAACCCGCCACTGCATACCTGTTCTGCGTCAAATCCAGATTTTTCCCGGGGACTTTTGGCATGTATCCCACTCCGCCATCCCCCCCTCCAGGTGTTAGACCCCTTGAAACATCTTTTCCATCACTTTTGTGGCCAGCATAATTATTTTTTTTTTTCAAAGTTCGCATCCCCATTGAAGTCTATTGCGGTTCGCGAACTTTAACGCGAACCGAACCTTTCGCGAAAGTTCGCGAACCCGGTTCGCGAACCGAAAATCGGAGGTTCGGCCCAACTCTACTTGCTGGTGAGACGCTTGATTTGCGATAGCCCGACTCGCTGGAATTCGACACTCCTGATGTTCGACCGCCACAACAGGAGAAAGCCGTCAAACAGTATCTCTATAACTACAGTCAAAGGACACAGTCTGGTGAGATGAGGATGTTCTGGCCGAAGTACTGGACACTCATGCGAAATGCCTGCAGGCTCATGCAGCCTTTTGAGGAGGTGACAAACCTGGTGAGTCGCAGTGAAGGCGCCATCAGTGACTTGATCCTATATGCCTTCTTCCTGGAGCGTGGCGTGCGTAGAGTGGTGGATCAAGCTGTGGAGTAGCGTGAACAGGAACAGGAACGGGAGGAAGAGTTGGTGGATCAATTCTCAGCAGAAGCAGATGATTCCTCAACACCTGTGGCAACACAGAGGGGGGAGGAGGAGGAGGAGGAAGAGTAGTTTTAGGAAGAGGAGTCAGATGATGAGGAAGGTGTTGTTTGGAGGAGGATGAGGCGGAAGAACAACCGCAGCAGGTGTCACAGGGGGCTTGTGCTGCTCAATTTTCCCGTGGTATTGTTCGTGGCTAGGGGGAGGAGGAGAACTTAGCAGACATCACTGAGGAAGAGAAAGAGGAGATGGAAAGTACGTCTGCATCCAACTTTGTGCAGATGGCGTCTTTCATGCTGTCCAGCCTGTTGAGGGACCCCCGTATAAAAAACTCAAGGGGAATGAGCTGTACTGGGTGGCCACGCTACTAGACCCTCGGTATAGGCACAAAGTGGCTGAGATGTTTCCAAATCACCAGAAGGCAGAAAGGATGCAGCACTTACAGAACAAGCTGGCAACTATGCTTTACAATGTGTTTAAGGGTGATGCCACAGCACAACGCAATAAAAGTACCACTGCGAGTAATCCTTCTCTCATGTCCACGCAGGCAAGGACAGGACGCTCCAGCGATCTCATGGTGATGTCGGACATGCGGACATTCTTTAGTCCAACGCTTCGCCTTAGCGCTTCCGGATCCACCCTCTACCAACCCCTGCACCGGCAGGTAGCCGACTACCTGGCCTTAAGTGTGGATGTTGACACTGTGAGCACCGATGAACCCTTGGACTACTGGGTGCGCAGGCTTAACCTGTGGGCCTGGCCAGAGCTGTCCCAATTTGCCATCCAACTTCTGTCTTGCCCTGCCTCAAGCGTCCTGTCAGAAAGGACCTTCAGCGCAGCTGGAGGCATTGTCACTGAGAAGAGAAGTCGCCTTAGTCAAAAAAGTGTTCAGTACCTCACCTTTATCAAAATGAATGAGGCATAGATCCCGGAGGGCTACTGCCCGCCTGAAGACTAAGTCAGTCCTCGCACACAGCATCTCTGCCTGCATGCCGTGTGACTGCCTGCCCCATGACTAAGTCGGTCCCCACACAGCATCTCTGCCTGCAGGCCGCTTGACTGCCTTCTCTGCCACAACCAACAGGGTCCAGGACTCCAGGCGGAATCCTGAATTTTTAAGGCCGCTGCGCCGCTATAATTTTTCTGGTGCGTGTACATGCCTGCCTAATTTTTCTGGCTGCAACAACAAAACAAAAGGCATGTACATGTGTCAATTCCTCTTCGTGATCATTACCTTGCCGCGGTGAAGGGGCTTGCGTATAACAATGAAGCAATGACCGCTGGCTATATGAGTATCTCGGGGAGGGGGGGGGGGCAGGGGTGGCACACCAAAGATAATAAGGTCTTTGCTTTATTGTGGACAGACCAAATTCGATCAGCTGGACAATCACTGTTGTTCTGTTATTGAGCTACCTCAGCCTGGCGACCATATGGGCTTGAAAACCGCTATTGCCTACACTCTCGCCATGGTGCGCACCAGCATGGCCGTCACAACACTAACAGCTCTGTGCAGTGCGTTACACAGTGAGTTTGGTGTGTCAGTGTGAAGCAGTACTCTAATTACACTCCCTGATTGATGTATACACATGCAAGATGTTTTAAAGCACATTAGGCCTCCAATTTAGCATGCAATGTGATTTCTGCCCTTAAAACGCTGCTTTGCGTCAAATCCAGATTTTTCCCCAGGACTTTTGGCGTCTATCCCACTCATCCATGCAAAAACTCACATGCTAGACCCCTTGAAATATCTTTTCCTTCACTTCTGTGGCCAGCAGAAATGTTTCTAGTTTTCAAAGTTCGCCTCCCCATTGAAGTCTATTGCGGTTCGCGAAAGTTCGCTAACGTTTGCGGAGGTTCGCGAACCTAAAATCAGAGGTTCGGGCCATCTCTAGCAGTAATTCCAACAGTGCAGTAAGACAAACCAGTCAGCATAAACACCTTTGTGGTCTTCCCCTTCTCCCATCCACAGACAGGCTGGTCAAAGCCAATCATAAAGCTCACTGAAGGCCCTACTCCAGCTTACTGACTGGTCAGTGCAGGTCAGCAGTACATTAGTACTGTTTGTTACATTCATTTTGTTTGTTTTGCAACTAAATAAAGCATTTTTTGCATCAAACTGTTATTGCTGCTTTTTAGAATTCAGTCTTACAAAAATCACATCTTAAATTGAACATAACAATATGAGACTCTGTGTTATGTTACTCATATTGTATTTACTATACGTACTATACATTCATCAAGCTGCACTGGTCAATGCAGGTCAGTAGTACACAGATGAGCTCATCATTCTTAGATTTTACTGATATACAATTTTTAATACATTTTCAAAATAACAAGAACAGTATCCAAAACAAACTTGCACATTAGGATACAAAGTTGTGCATAAACAGTCGTCGTTAAACCGATCAAACATGCATAGTTTGGTATGATAAATGCTAGCAATACCTAAATAGTACAAAAAATACAGTGATCCTAGATCCATTTATTATTCAATTGACTCTGGTTGTTATAGGATATGTTTGGTCATAGCTGTTACACCCTACCAAATGGAGGGGTATAAATTAATCAGCTCTGCTGCAACACTAATCCACTACCCCACCTGAGCATGTTTGTGGTTTTATGCAAAACATGTACTGTTAGTGGGTCCTGAGGATAGGGATGGGGAACTGTGTAGTACAGGACACACTACTAGACTCAGCGGTATTAAGGGTCGGTCAGTTAGAGTGACCAGGTTAACCCTTTCAAGTCTGGCTGTGCAAATCTGGCTAAAATGGCTTACCATAAGACATGCTCACGCAGAAATGCATCTGCTTTCGCATGCCAAACTTTGCAGGGTCAAAAACCAATACCGCGAAGCGGTTGCCCTGCGGGAATTAGTTCATTCTTTATAGCACTATCCAGGAGCCCCACGGAGCGCAGACGAATTCTGTTCTATGCAGTGCCCCAAGTCGATGCGCAGTAGCAGAACGCAATGGACGTTAAGGTAAGTGCCTGGTTTTAAAAAATTTTGGGAGGTGGGTGCGGATGGCCCCCCCGGCACTGGCCACGCTTGGGGGGGGGTCGTCTGCTTCGCCCAGCCTCCACCTCCGGGGTGCCGCTGTGGTCCCTAGGCAGTGAGAGAGCCTGGGGCCCCGCAGCCCCCCCCCCCCCGGTTGTATGGGGGCATTGGGAAGCCTCCCCGTGGCGCTCCTGGATAGTGCTATAAAGCATGAATTAATTCCCGCAGGGCAACCGCTTCGCGGTATTGGTTTTTGACCCTGCAAAGTTTGGCATGCGAAAGCAGATGCATTTCTGCGTGAGCATGTCTCATGGTAAGCCATTTTAGCCAGATTTGCACAGCTAGACTTGAAAGGGTTAAGCTTGATGTTGAGCACGCATACATTTTCTTCTGATTAAGCTATTTGCAATTCTGTCCTTTGGAGGCAGGTGGTGGACGGCTTGCTCCAGTAGTGGGCTGTCTGTGCCTGTCCTCCCCCCCTTCTGGAGAGATGTGTGTGAGCCAGCCCTGAGCTTCACAGCTCGGGGTGACCCATGCATCACTCCTGTTCTATGCAGTGCCCCAAGTCGATGCGCAGTAGCAGAACGCAATGGACGTTAAGGTAAGTGCCTGGTTTTAAAAAATTTTGGGAGGTGGGTGCGGATGGCCCCCCCCGGCGCTGGCCACGCTTGGGGGGGTCGTCTGCTTCGCCCAGCCTCCACCTCCGGGGTGCCGCTGTGGTCCCTAGGCAGTGAGAGAGCCTGGGGCCCCGCAGCCCCCTCCCCCCCCCGGTTGTATGGGGGCATTGGGAAGCCTCCCCATAGCGCTCCTGGATAGTGCTATAAAGCATGAGCTAATTCCCGCAGGGCAACCGCTTCGCGGTATTGGTTTTTGACCCTGCAACGTTTGGCATGCGAAAGCAGATGCATTTCTGCGTGAGCATGTCTCATGGTAAGCCATTTTAGCCAGATTTGCACAGCCAGACTTGAAAGGGTTAAGCTTGATGTTGAGCACGCATACATTTTCTTCTGATTAACCAGGTTAAAATGAGACAAAAATATATTTAGCCACAAGATCATTTAATAAGGGGAAGAGGGTGAAGCCGTGCCTCTGTATTTGTATGTCCCACCAAGACTGAGGGACTTGGAAAGCAGTTACTTTTAATCCAGCCCCCCCAACTCAAAAGTGCCCCCCCCTCCCAATCATGACATGCTTGACTTCAGTCTTTGGATGCAAAACTTAGCTAATGGTGCTCATACATGGAACAATTTTTTCATTTTTTTCAATTAGAAAAAAAATCAAAAAAATCGCATAGCTGTTTTCAAGGTATCATATATAAACGATCGATTTGTCAGAAAATACTGAAAAAATTATCAAATCAAGATTTTTCCAACATGTCCGATCGGATTTTCATCGAAAAAACTGGATAATTCTTTTTAATCAAAAGAAAAGATTTTTTTCAACATTCATTCGATTCGATTTTCATTTTGGTCAAATAAACAGGAAAATTGAATGTTTTTTTAATTGTACTGTGTCATAAGGCTGCTATCAAGACATTATTAGGTACTGCACTGCTACTGACTGTATGCAAAAGTAATTAATCCTTTTTTTAAATGATGACATCATTGTATTAGAATAGGACAAGAATAGAGCACCATTTTCTTTCTTTTTCCCCCACTAGATTAAAGATTACATATGAAGTAATAATAATGATGAATAACACACTTAATGGTCATAGCTGATTGTTGCCAGTATAGGCCAATTGCACTCTTCTTATGCTTTAGTTTTCACCAATATCCCACATGGGAAAAGAAGATAAAAACCTTTGCATAATACAGCTGCACTAATCTAATAAGGCTTTGCATTGATTGCTTTTCCTCTATAGATATTCATGTAAGATACAAAACAACATGCTGTGGCTTTAAATGTCCTGTGCCCAGCTGTAGATTGCTCGAGTGCTGAAACACAGCGCCTGTGAAATAGGATAGGCTGGTAAGAAGATTGGCTTAGGCTGTCAGGTATGGTAATGAATACACTTATCCTCCAAATAGGAAGAATATGCAAAATAACGATTTATGTAGAGTCTTGGGGAAAGATTATTTCTTAAGTGTTCCTTCACAAGAAAAATCCAAAGCTAAGAATCTCCTTACTGTTCTGTTCATAGAAATAGTACGCTTTTCAAAATAGAATGTGCTGATTATACACTTTGGCTATTGATACTTTAACTAATTGTATGTCTCTGCATTCTTTGCAAAATAGTTTTGCAGTGTAGCACTATGCAATATAAGGGAACTGCCTAAATTATCCTTTCAGTATATTCACTTAATTTACCCTTATACTACAAAGAAATGTTAAGATTGGATGAAAAAAAAATTGTACCATGTATGGGCACCATAGGACTGAACAATATCTACAATCATACCCAGTGCTGCCTGCAGCAGAACTCATATCCAGTTAAAGGACACCTGACCCAAAGCAATACTGCCTAAGGTAAGCATAAAGGAATGTTCATCCTGGATCCAGAAACTTGACTTAAAAAAAAAAAATTTCAGATGGGAAGAGGTAATGTAGGCTTGCAGCGATGTTCTCTCCTTTTAGCTTCCAATTACCTCCTCATAAGGGGAGAAAATGGGGCAGGGAGGGGAGGGAAGTGAGCAGAACAACAAGGAGAGGAACAGACAATGCACAGAGGTGAGATATGTGGACCATGCATGAACATAACTCTGTGCTTACCTTAGGTAGCTTTGCCTCAGGTCAAATAACATGGAAGTGACATTTTCAACACATCCCAAATGCAAGGACAGATCTACATTACCACGCGGTTCTGTAGCCACCTGTGGCGACATGCGGTGGATCGGAAGTCGTGTAAGTCTATGGTGATGCCCAGAAGTACATTTTTACTTCCGTATTTTTGAAACAGGACGTGTGCGCAATCAAGCGTCACTTCCTGTTTAGCTGTCAGCCAGAAGGGAATTAACCTGTATTAATGCAGTAATCCCTGAAGCCATTAGTATGAAACTGGCCTAAGGCCTTAAAGGACAATAAAAACATATTGATTGTCAGTCAGAAGTGAATATTGGCTTGTGTGTACCAGGCCCCAGTCTAATTTATTTTAAGTCTAATTTATTTTATTTTTTATGGATTTGGCCTATGCAAAAATGCAATAATATTATTTTTTGTTAATGCATTTACAGCATAACAAGCTTAGAGCTACATCTTTGGTCCAACCAGATTTTACTCCCCATAGGTTTGTTTCTCATCTGTATTCATCTTCAATATACATGTTTAACTTAGATCCATATACAGTACCTATAGAGAAAGATGTGTCCAGACAATCCTAGCTATACAGAAGGAAGCGCATCCAGACTAATTGTGCCTAATAGAAAAGGGTTATGTATCCAGAAACTCTTGCCTTTGCAGGGGTCACACTTGTCTTTCAGTTTCTACACTTTTCAGAAAACTGAAAGACAAATGTGACCTCTACCTTACAACAGCTAATGTAATTTATAGAGAAAACTGACAAATTGCACAAGATGTCAGTTTTTTTTCTGCGTGCGAAATCTACATTCAAGTGTGACCTAGCTCATTGATTAACATGAGTTCTCAGTTGAAAACAGTTTTTCTGTGCAGAAAACGCGCACGAAGGCCGACAAGTGTGACCCCTGCCTAAAGGACAGGTCCGAAGAGAAAAAAAAAAGATCTTCTTACCTGGGGCTTCCTCCAACCCCTGGCAGCCTATCTGTCCTTCCCCGCAGCTTCGATGTCCCAGGGTCCCCCCCATCCCCCCCTTCTGCACCTGCACAAGCACGTGGCCGTGCCGCTCGCGATCATACTTACGTGGCCTGCAGTGTCCTGCACAGGTGCAGAAGTACCTCGTCTGCACAGAATGCTCCCGGCCACGGGAGCATGACTGCGTGCCGCGCAGCCACACGCTCATGCAGGCACAGAAGATGCCGACCTGTCGTGGACGGCAACTGCAACAGAGGGGACACCGGAGCTGCGGCAAGGGACAGATAGGCTGCCAGGGGCTGGAGGTAGCCCCAGGTAAGTAGATCTTGATTTTTTTTCTCCTCAGATGTGTCCTTTAAGGCTGTCTTCCCACTTTAGCTGAGAATGGATATTTTTTGTCTGTTTTCCGCTCATCGCAAAACTTACAGTGAACAGATTCTATTTTATAAATAGGAGCCATTCACACTTTTTAGCCTGCAACAAATCTGTTGGATCCATAGCAGTAAGTGGACCACACTTCTGTACCATCTGTAATAATCCCAGAATGGTGGATGCGTTCACCATAAAGCCTATGGTTGCAATGCATCTTCCCAGGCTCCAGCCAGACCACAGCAGACTATCAGAGCGGACACCATATAGTGTCCGCTCCTGCTGTCCACATGTGATCCAGCGGCAGATGGGAACCGAGCCTTAGCGAAAGGAGGTGCGTCTAGACACTCTTGCCTACAGACAAAGGAGATAAATCCACACACTCTTGCCTACAAAGGAGAAGAATCCACACACTCTTCGTCTGTGGAAATAGGTGACACATCTATATACTCCCACCTGTAGAGATAGGAGATTTGCCTAGACACCTTTGCCTGTATAAAAATGACATGCATGCAGACACTCTCGCCTATTGACAAAAGAAGTGTATCTAGATACTCCAGCCTGTAGAGATGAAGATGCGTCCGAACAATCCTAACTGTAGAGATGGAGATGCGTCCAAACACTGCTGCCTGTAGAGATGCGTCCAGACACTGGTGCCTGTAGAGATGGAGATGCATCCAGACACTCCTACCTGTACAGATAGGAGATGCATCCAGACACTCCTGCCTGTAGAGATAGAAGATGTGTCCAGACACTCCCACCTGTAGCGATAGAAGGTGTGTCCAGATTCTCCCACCTGTAGACATAGTAGATGCGTCCAGACATTTCTGTCTGTAGAGAAAGGACATGGGTCCAGACACTCCTGCCTGTAGAGATAGGAAATGTGTCCAGAGACTCCTTCCTGTAGAGATAGGAGACGCGCCCAGACAATCCTGCCTATAAAGATAGATGTGTCCAGACGTTCCTGCCTATAGAGATAGAAGATTCGTCCAGATATTCCTGCCTGTAAAGAGAGACAGATAGGAGATGCATACAGACATTCCTGCCTGTAAAGAAAGAACATGCATCCAGACGCTCTTGTTTATTGACAAATGAGATGTATTATTATTTTTTTTTAATTATTATTATTTTAGTATTTATATAGCACCCACATCTTCCGCGGCACTGTACAGAGTATATTGTCTTGTTACTTAACCTCCTTGCCGGTTATCCCGAGCTCAGCTCGGGGTAACCTGCGCAGGAGGATATCTCAGGCCCCGCTGGGCCGATTTGCATAATTTTTCTTTTGTTACAAGCAGCTAGCACTTTGCTAGCTGCTTGTAACTTCCGATCGCCGCTGCTCGCCGCCGATCCGCCGCGATCCGCCGCGCCGAGTCGCTCCCCCCCGCCCCAGAGCCCTGCGCTGCCTGGCCAATCAGTGCCAGGCAGCGTTGAGGGGCGGATCGGGATTCCCTATGACGTCCCGACGTCCATGACGTCGGTGACGTCATCCCGCCCCGTCGCCATGGCGACCGGGGAAGCCCTGCAGGAAATCCCGTTCTCAACGGGATTCCCTGCATACTCTGATCGCCGAAGGCGATCGGAGTGGGTGGGGGGATGCCGCCGCTTAGCGGCTATCATGTAGCGAGCCCTTGGCTCGCTACATGATTTAAAGAAAAAAAAAAAGAAAAAAATGTGCGGCGCTGCCTCCTTGCCGGATTTTTTAGACCGGCAAGGAGGTTAACTGTCCCTCCAAGGGGCTCACACTCTAATCCCTACCATAGTCATACAGTATGTCTATGTATGTATTGTGTAGTGTATGTATCATAGTCTAGGGCCAATTTAAGGAGAATCCAATTAACTTATCTGTATGTTTTTGGGATGTGGGAGATAACCGGAGTACCCGGAGGAAACCTATGCAGACACATGGAGAACATACAAACTCCTTGCAGATGTTGACCTGGCTGGGCTTTGAACCGGGGACCCAGCATTGCAAGGCGAGAGCACTAACCCCTACGCCACCATGCTGCCCATATCCAGATGTTCCTGCCTGTAGAGATAGGAGATGCATCCCGACACTGCTGCCTGTAGAGACAGGAGATGCGTCCCGACACTGCTGCCTGTAGAGATACGAGCTGTGTTCAGACACTCCTGCCTGTAGAGACAGGAGCTGTGTCCAGACATTCCTGCCTGTAGAGATAGGAACTGTGTCCAGACATTTCTGCCTGTAGAGATAGGAGCTGTGTCCAGACATTCCTGCCTGTAGAGATAGGAGCTGTGTCCAGACATCCCTGCCTGTAGAGATAGGAGCTGTGTCCAGACATTCCTGCCTGTAGAGATAGGAGCTGTGTCCAGACATTCCTGCCTGTAGAGATAGGAGCTGTGTCCAGACATTCCTGCTTGTAGACTAGAGACAGGAGCTGTCAGTGGCGTTCCTACTGTAGTGCGCAGGGGGGCGGGGCGCACCGGGTGACAGACACCCAGGGGGGTGTCGCCACGACCCCCCACAGCACAGAGCAGGAGGGGGAAGCAACGCTAGAAGGAGGGGCAGTGGGGGCAGTGGTGGGGAGGGGGGAAAAATCCCCCCCTCCCGCACCTGGGACCCCTCCTATGCCTCTCTCCCCCTCCATTCAGCGGTGGCAAGTGCGGGCTCGGCGGCGGGGAGACGTGCGAAGAATTACTCACCACTTCCGCGTTCCAAGCGATGGCAGCGTCATGTCGTCACCAATCTCCGCCTTCATTGAAGGCAGAGATCTGTGACGACATGACGCTGCCGGCGCTTTGAACGTGGAAGTGGTGAGTAATTCTGCGCATGTCTCCCTGTCCCCGCCGCCGAGCCCGTACTTGCCACCGCTGAATGGAGGGGGAGAGAGGCAGAAGGAGGGGTCCCAGGTGAGGGAGGGGGGGATATTTCCCCCCTCCCCACCGCTGCCCCCACTGCCCCTCCTTCTAGCGCTGCTTCCCCCCTCCAGGGACATCTATACTGGGGGCAACTATACCAGCTATACTGGGGGCAACTATACTAGCTATACTGGGGGCAGCTATACTGGGGGAAACTATACTAGCTATACTGGGGGCATCTATACTGGGGGCAACTAAACTAGCTATACTGGGGGCAACTATACCAGCTATACTGGGGGCAACTATACTAGCTATACTGGGGGCAGCTATACCAGCTATACTGGGGGCAACTATACCAGCTACACTGAGGGGAACTATACCAGCTATACTGGGGGCAGCTATATTGGGGGCAGCTATACTGGGGCAGCTATACTAGCTATACTGGGGGCAACTAAACTAGCTATACTGGGGGCAGCTATACTGGGGGCAACTAAACTAGCTATACTGGGGGGCAGCTATACTGGGGGCAGCTCTACTAGCTATACTGGGGGTAGCTCTACTAGCTATACTGGGGGCAGCTCTACTAGCTATACTGGGGGCAACTATACCAGCTATACTGGGGGCAACTATACCAGCTATACTGGGGGCAACTATACCAGCTATACTGGGGGCAGCTATACTGGGGGCAACTATACCAGCTATACTGGGGGCAGCTATACTATCTATACTGGGGGCAGCTATACTAGCTATACTGGGGGCAGCTATACTAGCTATACTGGGGCAACTAAACTAGCTATACTGGGGGGCAGCTATACTGGGGGCAGCTCTACTAGCTATACTGGGGGCAACTATACCAGCTATACTGGGGGCAACTATACCAGCTATACTGGGGGCAACTATACCAGCTATACTGGGGGCAACTATACCAGCTATACTGGGGGCAGCTATACCAGCTATACTGGGGGCAGCTATACCAGCTATACTGGGGACAGCTATACTGGGGGCAGCTATACTGGGGGCAACTATACTGGGGGCAGCTATACTAGCTATACTAGGGGCAGCTATACTAGCTATACTGGGGTCAACTATACCAGCTATACTGGGGCAACTATACTAGCTATACTGGGCGCAACTAAACTAGCTATACTGGGGGTAACTATACTAACTTCATTGGGGGCAACTATACTAGCTTCACTGGGGGCAGCTATTCTGGGGGAAACTACTAGCTATACTGGGGCAACTATACTAGCTAATACTTTAAATTACAGTTAGCTCCGCCCTCATCCAGTCATGACCACGCCAATTTTTGCCATGAAGCACGCCGCAGGTTGTGGTCACGCCACGCCCATTTTTTTTTAGGGGGGGGGGGTGTCTTTTAATACCCAGCACCGGGTGCCAAATGCCCTAGGTACGCCACTGGGAGCTGTGTCCAGACATTCCTGCTTGTAGAGACAGGAGCTGTGTCCAGACCCTCACATCAGTGAATTATCATGAGGGAAATAAAAGTGAAGTGAACAGACACATTGTTATAAATATAAAACACATCTAATACTTTAATAACTAGATAGGACAACGTTCTACTCATGTCTGTAGGTACTCGTATTGGCAGAAGAGAATACTCACAAAACTGTTAATGTTGTACAGGAACTAAAGGTTGTGTTTCTCAAGGATGGAATATGATTTCCTTCAAAATCTCTGGAATAACAAAGAATATATTATGGAAAACATATCTAATATACAACAAAGATATAAAATCAAACCACATCAATGACCAGCAGCAGACATCATCATACACAATTAAGTTCATTTGTACTAATCTGAATATTCACTCCACTATGGCTACAACATGGGCCTAGTTTCCGCTAAGAACATCTGTCTGTCCCCTATATTAACATTTCATAACTGCGAACCCTGAAACTCCCTGAAGTCAATGTTGAGGACAGATTTGTCTTCTCTGTTACCTAGGCTTCATAATGGTAATGGATAAAACAACTGTCTGATATGAATACTGCCTTTCAAGAATAAAAAAAATAACAAACGAAACATCTGACAGCCTGAATTCAAACAGTTCTATGAAGAGATTTGTAGCTGCTACCTGGATAAGTGATACAGTATAAAAGGCAAATAAAACTTCAGTGTAAGAGTCGGTTCACATTTGTTTAAAAAAGTATCCGTGGCTCGGCTTTTTGGCCCGGACCAAAACTGGAGCCAGGGATACCAATGTTAAAAATAGTGTCCATCTTCACAGACATCCCCGGGATCCGGTTTTAAAAACTGATCAGAGAGTCCAGATTTGCTGGGACTTCACAGACCATGGATACACGGAGGGGTAGTGAAAGGCAATACAAAACGGAGCTCCCTCTACATAGGCTACTTTGCACACAAAAACGGAGGGAGAACTGGATTGCCTACTGCCTGCTCCTCAACGCAACGTCATCTTTGCGGACCTCCTCTCCATAGGTTGCCCCCAGGTAGCCTGGAGGGGATAGCAGCCAGGAAGGGGGGTAGCGGGGGTACAGCGGCAGGGTGGGGGGGTTGGACCCCCCTCCCTCACCTGGATCTCCCCATCCCCGCCCCCCCCTCCAGCTAAGCAGCGAACGGGGAAGCAATTACCAACTTCCTTTCTCCGCTGGCCACGTGACTTCCTGCAATGCCGCCCGCTGAAGTATAGAGGGCGACACTGCAAGAAGTCACGTGGCGAGCGATGGAACACAAAGATGGTAATTGCTTCCCCACTCACTGCATTCGCAAATAGCTGGAAGGGGAGTCCGACTCCCCTCCCCACCGATGTGCCCACTGCCCCCCTTCCTAGCTGCTACCCTCTCCAGCTCTACATGTTTTTTTTAAAAATGCAAAAGGACTAGAAACGTATGCTGCAAAAGGGCAGCACGGATCTGTTTGCATCCTGGTTTCTGAAAACCAGAGCCTGGACCACAGATTGCGTTCTGCAACCGTTCCTAGTGTGAACGAAGCCTAAAGGTGCATACACACATCCATTTTCTATTGGCCAATCACTGACCAATTTTACCCCCTCCAAGGTGTACACTAATGGCAGTGGGAATATTTGGGCACAGAATGTAGCTGAAAGATTTTGAATCATATGAACAAATTGTGTAGATAAGCTCTCATACCACGTGGAAGTGGCAAAATTTGCCAATCATTGGCCGATCAAAATTGGATGTCCATTACATCTTTGAGAGTCTTTAAGTGGAGACTCATAGTATTACAAATGTCTGTTTGTGACTTGTTTGATTTAATTGAGATCATTAATAACTGAGAATTTCTACTATGGGATATCTCATGGAGAATTCTGTAGTCAAATTGATCAGGTCACTGCTCTGTATACCTCTGCTTAGCTGGTTGTGATCATTAGTATTTCCATATGGGTTTGGATAAAAGTGAAATTAATAGGTTTGCAGTCACACAGTTCATCCATCAAATACTGCAAAAGAAAAGCATATTGATTTGACTGAAATGTATTAAATGACTGTTCTGGGGAGCTGCTAATGTTGTATACAAGCAAACGTATTACAAAGTGTTATATGCTATAGTGTATGTGCTGCCAATGTATGGTTCCACTGTTGGAAATCCTAGAAGGACTCTTAATGATTCCCTGCTAGTATGTACATCATGAAAGGATTCATACAACTGTACGCTGAGAAACCTTTGTCTTTTCATCTTGTCATGGAGGCTACATAACATGGCGCCCTTCCCACTGCTGCACATGTTTGTCCTATCTTAAAATGCAACATGTTCTTTACAGATATGGTGACCTTCCCATATCAATTTGTTGTGTTCGGCTGCTATAATTGTCCTCCAGAGGTGTGAAGAAATGCTATTTTTTTATTTTTTTCCTAATAATATTTACATTCATTATCTTTCAAATGAAGAGATTTATATTTGAGTAACTGTCTGTTCTCACTAGGCTAGTCGCTGCATCTGCGTCGCCTGTTTGGGCTGCATCCTGTTGCCACTGTGATGTCGTACTCAAGTGCCTCCCATCCATCACCACCGATCGGTCCATTCTGAAAAGCCTGGAGGCTGGTGTTCTCCATGGGGCTGCAACAGCCCAATAGAAATCCACAGCAACAGAGAGAAGTCTCATTGGTTCATGTTGAACCAATGAAAATTCTCCCTGTTGCTAGGCAGAATTAGCCTGTTGCAGCCTATGGAGAGCCATGCTCTTGCTGGCCTCCTACTCCGGATGAGTGGTGGCAGCGAGACAGGGGACCAGTGGTGTGTATGTGCCGACGCAATCAATGCGTCGGCACGTACACACCACCTAGATCAGATCCGTGTCAAACAGATACGTTTTTCAGAGAAAACTAAGCCTCCGAGTGTGAATCGGCCCTAAAACAAGTGCTTCTGTCTCTTTTCTAACAGAAGTTGGACGCTACCACATGATCACAACCAACTACTGGAGAAGTGCAAAATATGCTTCTCTCTGACATCTTCTGCAGTAGAAATTCACCAGAACACCTGATCATCCCTACTCAGTACTAATAATTACAATAATTATTTATGTTGTCTATAATATAAACTTTCATCAGATCTTAAAGCGGACCCAAATCAAACATTTTTTTTATTAAAACTATTTAGTTGCACCACTCTGACACATACAAAGATAAATAAACACTCCTTCAAGCCTATGTGCATTTCAGTGCACGCTTTTCACCCTTCTCTTTTCATAGTTAGGGTTATACTGGGGGCAGCCATTTGCAATTCCTCCTTTGCTGGAGACCATCTACTAAACCAGTTTGCCGGAAAAATCCCGGCAATTTGAAAGGAAGGGAGGGGTTCCTCCAATAAATGTAAAATATTTTATATTTGTCATCATGCAGCTGAAAAAAGGCTGCTATTTATTATTATAATTTAGAAAATAGATTTTATTTCTGAAATCTTGTATTTTTAATTTAGGTCCACTTTAAATATATTGCTTAAAGCGGTATAAAAACCTGACATAATATTCAATAAATACATGTTTTCCTACTTTTTATATGCCATACGGTTAGCATATTTGCTTTTGTGCATAAGTATTATTATTCATTTAGAAGTTATACATTCCAAAAGTACACTAATTTTACTCTGAGAGCTGACTTTGCATTTTATTTATAACTGCTTTATTCATCCTCTAACTTAATCAGAAAGCATCAGAAAGCAATTATGCTTGTCTCACTGACTTTGTGAGACCCCGTGGTGTTATGCTAAACATACACGGCGCGTTTATTCCTTATCAATCGAGCCGCTGATGGCTCAATTGATAATATCCGACAGGTCTGATGACCCGCCGGATAGATTCCCCGCTCGATCCCCGTGGGCGGGAATCGAGACGCTAATAAGGAATGCCCACGGGGACGAGCGGGAATCGAACCGCGCGGACGAGTGGTGACGTGCCGGCATCGAGCCACTGGCTCGATACCGGCGCATAAACGTTCCGTATATGTTTAGCATAAGAGGAGGCTTTGTTTACATTCCTGACTTGATACAATTAAACACTAGATAGCATTATGTAGTTTCGGAAGCGGCCAGGCTCTGCTGGAACCTTCTCAAGCTTGTGTTAACCCTTTCAATGCAGTTCTAGTAAAAAAAAATATGCTGGTTGTATGTAATATGCTGTAAATAATCTATTAGAGCAAAGTAGAAATGCTGGGTTTCATTCAGCTTTAAGCCAAATATACAAAATAGAGTAATGGTAAAAAACTAAGAAAACAAAAGGTGATTTGTGTACTTTGCTGCTTTGCTTGAGAAACATACTTTGTACTTACAGCCAGTTTAGCTTAGACATGTACTGACAGAGTGGTCTGTCTGGCAGTCGTCCCAGGTAATTGTTCAACATCACTCTGGAAAATAAAAGTGTAAGATAATCACAATGGGAAACAATAAAGTTATGTTTGTTACACTTACAACCAGGGGCTTAACTACAGGGGAGCAGCCTCTGCAGCTGCAGGGGGGTGGAGGTGGGCGGGGGGGGGGGGCATCTACTAACCTTCCCTTCCTCCATGCTTTAGATTAGTTTTTTCTGTAGCTACACTTATGGGTGTGAAGATTATAATATCCACACTTTCTTTATGACTCTTGCAACATGGACCCCTAAACTCTGAAGGCCACCAAAGGAGGCAAGGGAAAGGGTGGTGTGAGCATTGGGGGCATGTCAAAGTTTTGCTGGGGGGCCTCATGATGTGTAGTTGCACCCCTGCTAACAACCACGTTTCCAAAAATGTTGAAATGTGATATAAAATGTAAATGAAAACAGAATATATTTAATAAAAAATGGTACAAAGACTGCATATCCTTTTTATCATTTGAAGAAAAATGAATGTTAAGTTTGAAATGCCAGCAACATGCTTCAAAAAATCGGAAAAAGTTGTGTAATGCTAAATAAATTCCTGACAGAACATCTCACACTTAGGAAGTTAATTGGCTACAGGTCAGTAACATGAATGCGTATAATTGGCTACAGGTCAGTAACATGAATGCGTATAAAGAGTATCCCTGAGCGTTAGAGTCTCTCAGAAGAGGTAATGATGAGAATGAGCAGGGGAGTACCAATAGCCCCATGGCTAAGGTGGCCTGTTCCTCTTACCCATTGTTACTCTCCTCTCTCGAGTGCTCCTCATCAGTTTGCGGAGTAGCATAATTGGCCTCAATTCACTAAGCTTATCTCCTGTCTTTAATAACGTTTTTAGAGTTATCACCATGGTGATGAGGCATGTAGTATTCAGGAAACATTTTACCCCAGGCAAACCTTAAGTTAACTCTTCTGTCTTTAAGTTAACTCTTCAATCCTTAAAATAACTCCAGAATACTAAAGTTAACCATTTAGGGACAATGTAACGCATTAAAACGTCATGTTCGCCGCTATTAATGGCAACAGGACGTTTTAATAAGTTACATTGTAACTCTGCTGCTGTGTGCGAGCGGGCGCGCTCCCGCTGCGCGCGCACGTCGGGTCCCGCGGCTTGGTGATTGGACCAGGGAATCACATGGTCCCTGGGCCAATCAAGTGCCAGTAACAAGGCAGATCATTGTTACAAGCCAGTAACAATGATCTGTCCTGTAGTGTCAGTAAACAAAGTTGCTTTCTCCCTCCCAGCTCATCTGTCACCTCAGACTGCTGTCAATCAGCATTCAGAGGTGACAGGAGCTGTGAGGGAGAAAGACTGTGATTGTGGTAGGATTTTTATATTTTTAAATAAAATTTTATCCCCATACTTTTTTATTAACCCCTTATCCTCCCCCTCCTTTGCCATTTACTGGTTTTCTGTTTTATTTTAGTACTTTTTAGTACTTCTTAGTACTTTTCTGTACTTTTTCACCCCTCTTTTACCCTTACTCTGATATTTCTATCTATACTTTCTATCTATATTCTTTCTTTTCATCTTCATATAAAAAAAAAAAATAAAAATCTTTCTGTTATTGATCAATCGCTTGGTTGATCGATCGATCTGTCTGTCTGTCTGTCTATCCCATCCATCTATCTATCTATCTATCTATCTATCTATCTATCTATCTATCTATCTATCTATCTATCTATCTATCTATCTATCTATCTATCTATCTATCCATCCCCTTTGCTTACTATGGCGAGGAGACTGTATTCTGTTGAGGAGGCAGCCGTCTACCTTCAGCAGAGCAGCAGCAGTGGGGACGATTCAGGGAGCGAATGGCACCCAACGAGCAGCAGCTCTGAGTCAGATTCTGACAGTTCAGAGAGCGTTGGGCAGCCGTCTCGCCGCTTCAGGAGGGATGATGAGTCCACTGTTCAGGGCCCTTCAGAATCCACCGCAGGGGGCTCGGTGGGTAGCACAGCTGCAGCTAGCAGCACAGGCCAGAGGGGAACCACTGTCCAGGGCCCTTCAGATGCCACCACAGGGGGCTCAGTGGGTAGCACTGCTGCAGCTAGCAGCAGAGGCCGAAGGGGAGCCAGGCAAAGGCAGGTACGCCCACCGGTACCTGAGGACATAATTCGGGGCACCTGGTCACCCGCTAACCTTGTAGCACCCAACATCCCGCCTTTTACAGGGGCAAGCGAAATATTAGTGCCCACTGACAACTTCGGGCCTGCTGACTTCTTCCAGCTCTTTGTGGGTGATGATTTGCTGCAGCACATTGTGGAGCAAACCAATTTGTTTGCGCAGCAGTATATTGCCCAGAAGCCCACCTGCTATTTGGCTGAGAAATGGGAGCCCACCACCATACCTGAGCTAAAGGTGTTTCTGGCCCTAACACTACACATGGGCATACTCCAACAGCCAGAAATAAGACTGTACTGGTCTAAGGACTTTATGCACGCAACACCCCTGTTTCCAGCTTCCATGAGCAGGCAGCGCTATGAGGCTCTTATGAAGTGCCTGCACTTTGCCGACAATTCGGACAATGTCCCCAAAGGTGATCCTGGCCATGACAAGCTTTTTAAGCTGAGGCCCATACTCACCCACCTCAGTACAAAATTTAGCGAGGTGTACACCCCAGAGAGAGAGGTTGCAGTGGATGAATCCCTCCTACCCTTCCATGGCAGATTAGGGATAAAACAATATATCCCAAGTAAGGCTGCCAAGTATGGGATAAAATTTTATAAACTTTGTGAGAGCAGCACTGGCTACACCTATTCTTTTTTTCTGTATGAGGGCAAAGATAGCCATTTGCAACCAGCTGGGTGCCCACCATACATGCCAACCAGTGGGAAAATTGTGGTGGAACTAGCCAACCCACTCCTCCACCAAGGCTATCATCTGTACGTGGATAACTTCTACACCAGCATTCCCCTTTTCAAATTTTTATATTCTGCAGAGACTGGTGCCTGTGGGACAGTAAGGCCAAACCGCAAAGGCCTCCCACCACAGGTGGTTAATAAAAAATTATCGAAAGGGGAAACACACAGTCTCAGAAGTGGTGAGCTCCTGGCTATAAAATTCAGGGACAAGAGAGACGTCATGGTCCTGACTTCAATCCACACTGAAGAAGTGGTTCCTGTCACAACCTCCAGAGAGCGGATCGAGAAGCCAATGGCATTGGTCGACTACACAAAAAATATGGGTGCGGTGGATCTTGCGGACCAAATGCTCTCCTACTACTTTTTTAAAAAAAAAAAGAGGGCCTGGTACAAAAAAGTTTTTTTTTACCTCCTGCAGATGGCCATGCACAACGCATTTGTGCTTTATAAAAAGAAATGCCACGGTGACAGCTACCTCCCGTTTATGCGACAAGCTTTGAGATCGCTGATCAATGAAAGCGTCAACCTTATGGAGGAATACAATCCAATGCAACTGGATGGAGCAGTTCGCCTAAGGGGAAAACATTTTCCTGCCCTGATCCCCCCGAACCCAATTAAGGCGAAGCCACAGAAGCGATGCCGGGTGTGCACCAAGCACAAGAGGAGGAAAGACAGCAGATACCACTGCCCAAAGTGCCCCTCACAGCCGGGACTCTGCGTTGCCGGCTGCTTTGAGGCATACCATACCCTCAGCAGCTATTAGACTTTATTTTTTATTTTATTTTTTTTTCTTCATTACCCTAAATTTTCACTGGACTTTTTCCTCTCTACTTTTATTTGCCACTTACTGTCCCTCAAAGGAACTCACAATTACCACTAGTTAACATTACCACCTTTTTTGGGGGTGTGGGAGGAAACCCAGAAGCTTAGAGGAAACCCAAGACTCCTACAACCTGCAAATAGTTTTTTCCCATTTGGACTTGCTGCTGCAAGGCGAGAGTGTTTGCCACAGGACTTTACTCTGCAGACCACCCCCCATCTTCTGACCACTGGCTTTCCTTGGCGTATGACCTCTGGCCTTTCTCCATCCTGCTAGACCTGCAATGGTGAGTTCCAATGTATCTGTCATTCATGTTATGGATAGTGATTTAGGCCTCACCTAAATTATTCTATTTGCAACTGAGTAGGCCTGAGTCTCTAGTTTTCAGAATGGTAACATTTGTGTCTTTTATTGAATGGTCTTACACTCCTGGGGCTTTGAGAAGAAAGAATTACATTGTTGCATTTGGTAAAAAAAGGGCCTTAAAAAATACATTGGCGCTGCTCATGCTTAACAGTGTATTATGTGGCCAAAACACTATCTGATGATGTGTATAGGGTATCATTTTAACCGTGACAAGCAAGAGAAGAGAATTTGGGGTGTTTGAGAGATTATGCATATGTCATTTGAATTGTTTTTTCATGCCAAAGTAAAGAAAACTGTAAAAAAAAACATTTTCAAAGTTACGGTGCAATTTCATCAAAACCGCAAAAGTGCAAATGTTACAAAATATGTATATTTGGGTAGGTCTGGTTCTCTAGTTTTCAGAATGGTATAATTTATGACCTATATCCAATGTTCTGAGACACCAGGGGTTTTGCTAGGAAAGTATGACTGTATTGTTTCTGGTGCAAAAAATGGCCTTGAAAAATACATTGGCGCTGCTCATGATTAACAGTGTATTATGTGGCCAAAACACTATCTGATGATGTGTATAGGGTATCATTTTAACGGTGACAAGCAAGAGAAGAGAATTTGGGGTGTTTGAGAAATTATGCATATGTCATTTGAATTGTTTTTTCATGCCAAAGTAAAGAAAACTGTAAAAAAAAAACATTTTCAAAGTTACGGTGCAATTTCATCAAAACCGCAAAAGTGCAAATGTTACAAAATATGTATATTTGGGTAGGTCTGGTTCTCTAGTTTTCAGAATGGTATAATTTATCACCTATATCCAATGTTCTGAGACACCAGGGGTTTTGCTAGGAAAGTATGACTGTATTGTTTCTGGTGCAAAAAATGGCCTTGAAAAATACATTGGCGCTGCTCATGATTAACAGTGTATTATGTGGCCAAAACATTATCTGATGATGTGTATAGGGTTTCATTTTAACCGTGACAAGCAAGAGAAGAGAATTTGGGGTGTTTGAGAGATTATGCATATGTCATTTGAATTGTTTTTTCATGCCAAAGTAAAGAAAACTGTAAAAAAAAAACATTTTTTAAGTTACGGTGCAATTTCATCAAAACCGCAAAAGTGCAAATGTTACAAAATATGTATATTTGGGTAGGTCTGGTTCTCTAGTTTTCAGAATGGTATAATTTATGACCTATATCCAATGTTCTGAGACACCAGGGGTTTTGCTGGGAAAGTATGACTGTATTGTTTCTGGTGCAAAAAATGGCCTTGAAAAATACATTGTGCTGCTCATGATTAACAGTGTATTATGTGGCCAAAACACTATCTGATGATGTGTATAGGGTATCATTTTAACTGTGACAAGCAAGAGAAGATAATTTGGGGTGTTTGAGAGATTATGCATATGTCATTTGATTTTGATTTTTTGGCAAACTGAATGAGAAGCAATAAAACTGTTATTTCCATATACTCTGTACCAAAATAAAACACTTGTAAAAAACACCAAAAGTGACAGAATTGAAAACCGAATGCATAAATAGTTACCTTAGGGACTCAGCTTTTAAAATATGTATGCTATGAGGGTGAACTACTGTTATATTTGCAAATAAGGGCTTGAATTCATTGGTAGTATGCAATGAGAAAACAAAAACACAACATAGGAAAAATACACCTTTATTTCCAAATAATATATTGTCACCATACTTTGCACTAGGGACATAATTTATATATTGTAATAACCAGGACAAATAGGCAGATAAAATGTGTGTGTTTTATGCACATTAGCAGTGTTTATTTTAAAACTATAGGGGATGAAAATGGAGAAATCGTGTATTTTTTCATTTTTTTCCTTGTTTTTCCCTTTAAAATGCATAAAAAGAAAAGGTATTACTGAAAATAAATATCGCCTCCAAAAAGCCTATTTAGTGGCAATAAAAACAAGGTATTGATCAATTTGCTGTGATAAGTAGTGAAAAAGTTATTGGTGAATGAAAGGGAGGAGCGCTGAAAGGTGAAAATTGCTCTGGTCCGTTAGGGTAAAAACCCTTGGGGGTGAACTGGTTAAAGACAGGCTGTTAATTAACTGCACATAAAAATAACTACAGAGGAGGTAACTTAACTACAGAGGAAGTAACTTAAGGAATGAAGAGATAAGTTAACTCTCTCTGGAGCTGTTTGAGGCTTCAGTTTCTTTCCACCCCTTCCTCCAATACAGGGGCCCCTCCTCCAGAGCAGGTATTGTTGTGGCTAAACTTGTAATAAGTTGACAGTGTCATGGTAGCTGCACTGCTATATGACCTTAGGCTGAAGAGCCCCATGGAAGATACCAAGGAGGTATGGGGAAGGGGGTATGAAAGTAGGGAGAGCCCATCAAAGTTTTGCCAGGGGGGCCCATAATTTGTAGTCCCACCCTTGGTGTTTAAGTTAATAATCAAAGTTACTTTTTTTCATAATACTTACAGAAGTATCAAAGAATTGAGGCCTTGAAACACCGCAGGGGAAATACGGTTTATTTTGTTGTTCTCCATGATTCTGTTCAGAAAGATATAAAAGAACATTTCTTTATTCCCAGAGTAAATGTAACACCTTCGTGTATTTCTGAAAAAGGTCCATTCACACTAATGCTGTTGAAACTGACAGACAGGTTCCGAATACAATTTTAGTGAAGTGAAAAGCTGTCTTGAAAGGACATCTGCCGCTGCACTACATACAAAACGAATCTGAAACTCCTACATGCGGGAGTTGTGGGGTGCACTGCTGAATATATGTCAGTAACTGCACTCACATATCAACAAAACACAATCATGAATGTAGGCACTATCTCTCCCAGTCAGAGCCTTGAAAGGATCCGTAACCCTTTAGTTGTCAAGGACCTGCTACTGTTTTACACCTTATGTGGTCATATACCAGACTTTCATTTTTAGCTTGAAACAAAAAGAATACTCAGATGCTAAAAGTTCATCACCCCCACTTTCCCACCATACCATGTACAGTATTTACTGAAAGCAGAAAGCCTAGAGAATTAAAATATAGTATTGTTAACTTAGAGCATCATTGTTTTCTAAATAAATAGTCCACTGCCCACTAGGGGCAGCAGCCCAAGGACAGTAACTCCCAAGCATATTGTTCTCTTTCTTACCTCTCCTACCAGAAGCTGCTCCATCATAGGCCATGTATTGTCCCTCATCCCCCTCCATAGCCACAGACATGTTCCTCTGCTGCAGCAGAGTAATGCATCTGTATAGTGCTCAACCACTCAACTGTTGCCCAAGGGCATGGCCGGCCTTTGACCTGAGCGACCGCTCAGGGAGCCGGTTTCCAGGGGGGCACATGTGATGTGTATTCAACTGGCCCTGGCCGAATTTCTACCTGCTGGCTGCGGCTGCGGACACTGGGTCTGTTTGTGGCTGCTGGGAGTGGTAGCTCCACCCCTGGTGCCGCTGGGGGTGATGGGGGGACGAAGACTCCAGGAACCTGCTGCTGCCTCTTGCTGAGGGCCCTTTTCCACTAGCGATCACCATCACAAACGCCATCGATTGCGATATTTCATTAATTTTGTTTTGCGATTGCAAATCTTCATTTGCATTGCATTATCCCTCTTAAAATCGCTCCAGAAATCACTATAGTGGAAAATACTTCTCATGATTTCTATGACAAAGCAGCAACCTTAGCAATTTAAAAATCACTAGCGATTTGCGATTCAACTGTGTGCAGTGGAAAAAGGCTCCGAGTCTGTGTGAGCCGTGCGTGCCAGTAGCGCCGCCCCTCACTCACAGGCGATGTCTGCGCTGCGCACTAATCAGAGAGAGACCTGCTTGTCACTCCTGACTCCTGCCCTTCTTCTGTCCTCAGCTACAAACAGAAAAGTAAGATTCCCCAACTGTCTCCCTGTTGGGGAAGTGAGGGGGGGGGGGGGAACTGTATATATATGCTGAAGGGGGACCTATACACTAAAAAGGGGATCTGTTTATATATACTAAAGGGGGATCTGCCTATATACACTAAAGAAGGGGGGGGGGGGGCAATCTGCCTATATACACCAAAAGGGATTTGCCTATACTGTATACACTAAAGGGGGGATCTGCCTATATACACTAAAGGGAATCTTGCACAGGGGGCGTGTGTGTGAGTGTGCATGCACACACGAAGAGGATGAATGGGGGGCACCAAAATCTGGTTACCTAAGGCCGGCCCTGCCCAAAGGTTCGCATGACAGTTGTGGGTGTGTATGCAGCTTTTGTCTTTAAAAACACCAAAACATAAATAAATCTTTACTATTAAATGGAAACATTTGGTTGATTCCACTTTTGCACGGAGGCCTAGTTCACAGTGCTCAGATGCATAGCAAAATAAGTCTGCATGTCAACTCACTGCCCATACAATTCTATGGGCCTGTTCACAGTAACAGATGGCGTTATTCTAACTACCTGCATGCAAGCTTTGCATTAAAGTATGTGTCCAGTCTCCATTGCAGTTCACACACATTTTAATGCGTGTGGTTTGCAACTGACTGCTGTGAACCTAGCCTGATACTAATTGATCATTTTTTTTATTTTTTTTAAGAAACAAAAAGATGACTACTTAGTGAACTGCTACAGGGGTCTTTTATACCAAAACCCTCAACTTACCAATACTTGTATGCCTGTAATTTCTGCTCTGATTGAAGCCATTTTCTTATAAGTAAATCTATCATTTAATCAAATTAAAACATAGCTTGTCCTGGGACTCTGGGAGCAGATGCAGGGCAGGCCGTCCCACTTTTGGGTCCACACTGACCAGATATCTCCTTATTGGCTTGTGAAGACTAAAGATGTGATGATTGCCCTGTTGTTGATTGGATAAGTGATAGTGTGCCCCACACTCCATTTCATACTCTTGCAGCACTTAGCCTGAAAAATCTATTATTTTTCCATTTTACACATACTAGATTTGACCCAACAATAGTTGTAGAAGTCAAATCAAGCAAAAAATTTAAGGAAACCCTCCAAGTATTTATTAACATTTTTCATCTGGAAATTTAATTGCAAGTATGAAATACAAGCAAAACAAAACTCATCTGGCATAAGGATTCCAATTACTCCGAACAAAATGTAAATGTTCAAACGATTCATCATTTTACATGTATTTGCATGCGTACTTGGATGGCAGTGCTCATTTTCTCAATACAAAGTAATCTCATCAAAGCAAATAAAGCCTAAGGGGAAAAAATGGCATTTCAAGTTTACCAAACATTTTTTTTTATGAATTGTTATCTCAAAGGGAACTTGTGTTATTACAAAGAAACTGTTATGTTCTGCTGAATGATTTACAGTAAGTGCGCACCGTGCAAACAAAACAAAGGGATATTTGCTTGATTCCTGTAAACATCAATGCTCAGTTCTCTTCTTTCAGTACATGCTCTGTGTTGTGAAGTTATGTTATTGCTTTCTCAGTGAGATATTCTGTACTTTTTATTGTTGGATACTTCATGCTAATAATCTTAGGTCTTGCATAATTTAAATTGAGGCTAATGTTCGGCACAGAGATGTTTGTCACCATAAAAATCAAATTTAAACACCAACTGGTCTGAGTATATTAAGTGATAAAATTGCTAATCCTGCATTAAAAACTTTCAAAACTTTTTCTGCTGTTATGGTTTGGAGTTATCACATACCTTTGGTGCACTGACCCTTTAATTGCCATTGCCATCGGCTGGCAAAACAGTTGCATGCTGGGGGGGGGGGGGGGGGGGGGGGCTTTTTATCTGTAACCTATTCCCCCTTTTTCCTTTATTTTCTCCTTCTTCTAATGACATAATACAATGCACTTCCTAGTATAGACCTTAGTGGGATTGTCTGAAGACTCTGGGAGGAGGGCGGGTAATGAATACACAATTGGCAAGAGGAGAAAAAAGATTGAGGGAGGAAATGATGTCAAGATTAACTTCATTCAAAGGTAACCAAGGTGGAAACTGTCTAGAATAGGATTCTCTGCTTTTCCTTTTTTAAAATTTACAGGAATCATAAGGTGGACAGTGCAATACATCTGTTATGTAAGTAGAACTAGAGAACTAGTATTTATCTACGTGTATATATATATATATATAGATAGATAGATAGATAGATAGATAGATAGATAGATAGATAGATATGTTTTTTTATTTCTAGGTTAGCATGGGTGTCACTTGTTCTTTAATGTAAGAGTTGTGGCAGTATGAGGGTTGATGTTCTGGTTAGTGGTTTTTATGTTTACATGAGTGTTTGGTGGAGGCAGCTCAGTAGCCTCTCTGCCAGAAAAGAATGTAAAGTTATTATTATTTAATATTTATATAGTGCAGACATTTACCACAGCGCTCTACACAGTATATTGTCTTGTCACTAACTGTCCCTTTACAGGCGCTCACAATCTAATCCCTACCATATCATATCTGTATGTTTTTGGGATGTGGGAGGAAACCGGAATGCCTGGAGAAAACCCACACAGACATGAGAACAAACTCCCTACAGTTAGTGCCCTGGCTGGCTGGGGTACCCGTATTACATGATTTACTAGCAGTCACACATATAAGGAAAGGCTTTCTCTCTGATAAAGGTGACACAGAGTTTCTCTGCCACCTCGGCCGTTTGGCTTGAACACAGAGACTGCCTGAATTCTGGGATCCTCTGAAGTGTTTCCACCCTAGTTCAGGTGGTGACATCCATTCTGTTTCTCTTTAGAATCCTGCTGATGGAACCAGTGGCGCAGCTACAATTCATGGCGCCCTCTAGCAAAGCTTTGATGGGTCCCCGAAATGTTCACACCGCTTCTGTTGCCTCCCCTTGGTGACCTTCACGGTCTTGGGACCCATCGCACAGGGGTCCTAAAACAAGTGTGACCATTGTGATCTTCACACCTATAACAAGCGTAGCCACAAAAACACCTGACCTGAAGTATAGTCCCTCCAGGACCCCCGGCGATCGCAGGGGCTGCTCCCCTCTAGTTACTCACCTGGATGGACCATATTTACCTAACCTTTTTTTACCATATTTCAACCTCACCTATGTTATTCATTTCATGTATTTATCATTGTTCCTTCATGATCCAGCTAGCCAGTAGCCACATACATCTATTAAAGCAGAATATAACCCAGAATTTCTTCTTTGCTCTAAAAGATTATTTACAGCATATAATATACTAACACAATGTGTTTTTTTTTTTTTTTTTTTAGTAAAACAGCATTCAAAGGGTTACATCACAGGGCTGACTCTTTCTTCTGCAGGGAGAACCCGCATCCGAACTGCTTATAATCTTATCTTGTGTACACATTCTTTACCTGATACATTTATGTAAACATTCTCTAGCTATAAAGGACTTCAGCTGATGAGTGCTGAAGTGAAAAACAGATCAGAAATAACTGCTGGCAGCATTTACAACAGAATGACAACAGTTATAAATAAAATGCACCAGCAGCTTTCAAAGTTAATTAACTGAACTTTGGGAAGTTATAATATCTAAATGACTATTAATACTTGTGCACAAAAGCAAATATGATAATTGTATGGGTTATAAAAAGTAGGAAAACACATTTTTGTTGAAAAAGTTTTAAACCGCTTTAAGCAGAGTTGTTTCTTTATACTCCTCCTCCTTTGGCTGCCATGCAGTAGTCTTGCCTCTCTCTAAGATGGAACGCTTTGTTACTAATTCACCACCTGCACTATTTGCTCCAACTTTTGAGATTGTTCCTTTTTCTATCGCTTTATTACATTACTGGCTGGACCCCTTTATTTTGTATAACTATAGTTTGTGACAAACATTCCTCTTACTCCTATGTGAAATTTGTATGCATATTGTCATTTCAGGCTTTCAACAAATAAATAAAGTTTTAATAACAAAAAGGTTTGCTGCACAGTTGAACAAGTTTTAGCACATGAAGATTTCCATATGTGCATATTTTAAGTTATGCAGTTTTTTTTAATTTTTTTTTTTACAAAGGCTTTTCAGCTGCTGGCAGGTTGTCACTACCCTGATTTTTAAAGCCCATCTAAGTGGAAGTTTTAATGTCTCATAGCAGGGCTGGAGCAGTATGTACGTTCCTTCCCTGACTGTCTTAAAGGGACTCCGAGCTCAAATAAAAAAAGAAAGTTGTACTCACCCGGGGCTTTCTCCAGCCCAGTGCTGGTCGGGAGGTCCCACGACGGCGTCCTGGCTCCTCTCCTAGTCCCCGCTCTTAAAATAGTGTTTTTTTATTTCTGAAGTGCAGTGGAATACTGTACAGCCGCTCCCACTCCCTTCAGCCTGTCTGACTGTCAGATCTGAGCTCAGACTGCTTTACTGTCTCAGTGTCATGTGGTCTGCGCTTTCCATAGAGGAGAGGGAGCAGGCTGCAGGCAGTGTTGCCAACTCATCCCTTTAGTTACAGACACATATGAATTATACAGGTTTTATGGCTAGGTAGATACAGTTAAAGGACTTACGAGTCGAAATAAAAAAAAAAGTTAAGTACCTGCATCAAATTTAAATGCACAGAGGACGCCATCCGCGCCCTCCATGCAGTTCCGCCGGGTCCCCGCAGTTCAATCGCCCTCCTGTGCGTGGATCGGGGGGGAAGCCCTAGAGCTGCGCAGCCGCACTCACGTCTATGCGGACTGCGCAGCCGCGGCAGCCATTTTACATGAGGCAGGAGAGGTCGGGAGGGCGATTGAACAGCAGGGACCCGGCGGTAACTGCACGGAGGGCGCAGATGGCGTCCTCCGTGCATTCAAATTTTATGCAGGTACTTAACTTTTTTTTTATTTCGCCTTGTAAGTCCTTTAAGCCACTAATTATGTGCAAATAGCCCCAGAACCTGTATAACTTGTGTCAGTAATTAAAGGGATGAGTTGGCAACACTGGCTGCAGGCAATGACACTGCCAGGGCTGTACTATGCTCACTGCACTTGCCCTGCTGTCAGATTTAAGATTTTGCGTTGAGATGGCTTTAAGGCTGCTTTCACAGTGAGACGTCACAGGCGCACGTTAGTGCAGCCTGTAACGCTCCCCAACGCACAGCAACATTGTAACGCTGCCAGTCAACCTACAGTGCAGCATGCGTTAGAGTGGCTTTGCCGCGTTAGCCTGCTTGCACAGGCGCAGTGATTAGCCACATGGCTAATTAATATTCACTGCACTGTGCTGACGTCACTGGCGGGACCACGTGATGCAGAGTGTTCCGCTCACGTGGTCTCCACCAGCGCATGCGTACTATAGTACGCATCACGGACACATCAAAGAGCCGCTTAAAGCGGCTCTTTGCTAACGTCCTCTGCCACCACCACCATGCGTTGCGTTAGGTGCACGTTATGCGACCTTAACGTAGCACCTAACGCAACGTCTTAGTGTGAAAGAAGCCTTAAGGACAAACTTTAGACTTGCTGAAAGCAGGTATTAACTGAAAGGATACAACCCAACAGTATTCTTGTCTACTCACAAAAACACTGCTGGGGATGCATAATAGTTTATTTTTTAATTCAGAAGGATGTTAGAAAAAAGACTGGATAAACACCAGGCATAGTGGGAGGCGTTGTTTAGACAAGAAAGTGTATGGCCTTTCCAATCAGGGGCGTAGCAATAGCCATAGCACCTGCTAGGGGTCCCTGCACCAGAGGGGGCCCAGGTGGTACTTAATGTTTTCACCATTAACTTTCTTGTGTTCCTTCAACCTCTGACTTTGTCTCAGTGCCAATGAACTATGTGCAGTGTGGATTGCATGAGAATGTAAATTGCTCAATTAACTCATATCCATAGGGTAGGGGCCGGTAGCATTCTTTAGGAGTGCCTACATCTGAGGGCCCCGTGAAAGTTTTGCTATGGGGCCCCATGATCTCTATCTACACCACTGTCTCCAATATCTTCCTTTATCCCCTATGCTGTTCAGCACTGGCCGGAATACCTTGTGAAATACAGTGGTGTGAAAAACTATTTGCCCCCTTCCTGATTTCTTATTCTTTTGCATGTTTGTCACACTTAAATGTTTCTGCTCATCAAAAACCGTTAACTATTAGTCAAAGATAACATAATTGAACACAAAATGCAGTTTTAAATGATGGTTTTTATTATTTAGTGAGAAAAAAACCCTCCAAATCTACATGGCCCTGTGTGAAAAAGTGATTGCCCCCCCCCCCCTTGTTAAAAAAAACCTTAAAGGTGGTTTATTACACCTGAGTTCAATTTCTGTAGTCACCCCCAGGCCTGATTACTGCCACACCTGTTTCAATCAAGAAATCACTTAAATAGGAGCTATCTGACACAGAGAAGTAGACCAAAAGCACCTCAAAAGCTAGACATCATGCCAAGATCCAAAGAAATTCAGGAACAAATGAGAACAAAAGTACTGTAATTGAAATCTATCAGTCTGGTAAAGGTTATAAAGCCATTTCTAAAGCTTTGGGACTCCAGCGAACCACAGTGAGAGCCATTATCCACAAATGGCAAATACATGGAACAGTGATGAACCTTCCCAGGAGTGGCTGGCTGGCCGGCCGACCAAAATTACCCCAAGAGCGCAGAGAAAACTCATCCGAGAGGCCACAAAAGACCCCAGGACAACATCTAAAGAACTGCAGGCCTCACTTGCCTCAATTAAGGTCAGTGTTCACGACTCCACCATAAGAAAGAGACTGGGCAAAAACGGCCTGCTTGGAAGATATCCAAGGCGCAAACCACTTTTAAGCAAAAAGAACATTAAGGCTCATCTCAATTTTGCTAAAAAAACATCTCAATGATTGCCAAGACTTTTGGGAAAATACCTTGTGGACCGACGAGACAAAAGTTGAGCTTTTTGGAAGGTGCGTGTCCCGTTACATCTGGCGTAGAAGTAACACAGCATTTCAGCAGAAGAACATCATACCAACAGTAAAATATGGTGGTGGTAGTGTGATGGTCTGGGGTTGTTTTGCTGCTTCAGGACCTGGAAGGCATGCTGTGATAGATGGAACCATGAATTCTACTGTCTGCCAAAAAATCCAGAAGGAGAATGTCCGGCCATTTGTTCATCAACTCAAGCTGAACCGATCTTAGGTGCTGCAGCAGGACAATGACCCAAAACACACCAGCAAATTCACCTCTGAATGGCTGAAGAAAAACAAATTGAAGACTTTGGAGAGGCCTAGTCAAAGTCCTGACCTGAATCCTATTGAGATGTTATGGCATGACCTTAAAAAGGCGGTTCATGCTAGAAAACCCTCAAATAAAGCTGAATTACAACAATTCTGCAAAGATGAGTGGGCCAAAATTCCTCCAGAGCGCTGTAAAAGACTCGTTGCAAGTTATTACAAATGCTTGATTGCAGTTATTGCTGCTAAGGGTGGCCCAAAGAGTTATTAGGTTCAGGGGGCAATTTCTTTTTCACACAGGGCCATGTAGGTTTTGAGGTTTTTTTCTCACTAAATAATAAAAAACATCATTTAAAACTGCATTTTGTGTTCAATTATGTTATCTTTGACTAATAGTTAACGGTTTTTGATGAGCAGAAACATATAAGTGTGACAAACATGCAAAAGAATAAGAAATCAGGAAGGGGGCAAATAGTTTTTCACACCACTGTAGTTGTGTAAAAGTCTCCTCACCTTTGCAAAGTAGTCAAGGCTCTATGAAAAAGTGAATCTTCACTTTTTGATGAAATCACTGTTTTAAAGAGACTCTGTAACAACATTTTCAGCCTTTTTTCTTCTATTCTATAAGTTTGCATACCTGTTCTAATGTGGTCTGGATTACTGCAGCCTTTTCTAGTTGCACTGTCTCTGTAAAACATCTAATCTCCTTTTCTTTATCAAGCCTTGTCAAGTAATGTGCTGCCTCTGCTGTGATAGGGAGAAGTTATACACGCCCCTGCATGCCGCCTTCAGGTTCTGTGTGCTTTGTTTACTACTCACAGACAGAGCTCTGTGAGGGGGATGGAAGCTGCCTGTCTCATGCTGAGAACTGTAAGAATCCCAGACAGGAGTGCAGATAATTCTCTATGTAATAAAAACTTGAAGTATACTGTAACATGAGATATATACAAACATCACTTCCTGGTTAGCATGTTTTTTGTTTGTAAACACTTCCTAAAACTGGCGATTAAAAGCCAGGATCGCGGCAGGGAGCTGCGTAAACGGCAAAGAGGAATCCAGGAGAAAATAATGAATAGAATAGTATGCTTTTTATTGTAAGAAGTTTAGAGTACAGATTCTCTTTAAGATAAGTGATTTTCTCTTCTCTAAATGCCAGCAAGTAGAAAAGGCCCTGTGAATAAAATGGCAGCCAGCTGAGAGATGTCCGTGTGGTAGCTGCAGCAGGTTGTTTGCAAGTCACTGGTACGGGACCACTGCTATATGCTTTTCACATAAAGGTAACTGAAATATATTCTTCATAGAATAAATATTGATTTGACTTTTTTTTATAAGCCCTTGTTTCTTAGAAACTCAAGCAGTAAAAGGCTATATTTACAGTATTTGTTTATTCCATCCCTTTCTCGGTTCAACAAAAAAACATATAATCTCTAAATAGCTGCTCACACATTTTCTTGATCATCTCTTGGGTTCAAAAACCTGTATCATCTTGCTTTGTTCACTACCATATTAACACCACCTAAATAACTCATGATTCAAAGAGATGCTGTTTTACTGACTGCACGTGTCACTGGAAGCTTTACACTGGCCAACAATAGATGAAAGTGGATTTATTCACCTCATGTATCAAAGAAACATGAATTGAAGTACACTTTAGAAAAAGGAATTTGTAAAGCTGTTTAATCATGACATGGTACTCTTGTGACTTTTCTTTGCTTGGTCATGGATAAGGGCCTTTTTCCACTGGAAACCGCAAAGCACAAATGCACCAAGATTTGATCATGTTTGGGGTTTTTTTGTTTTCTTTTTTTTTGTTTTTTGCGCGATCAAAACATGTAAATCTCTATTTTGTGTGTTTTGATTTTTAATGTTCATGCTTGTGTTTTCATTTTGCAATTTTGATTGGTCTGGCAGGGAAAGAATTAAAGTTGTAGGAAAAGTGCAGAAAACAGATTTTTTTTTTTTTACGTAAATTTTTGTATTCTCTTTAAATCTAAAAAAAAAAGTCAGATACATACCTATGGAGAGGGAAGTCTCTGGACCTTATAGAGTCTTCCCTGTCCTCTCTTGCTCCCCTCGTTTCAGCGTCGTCGTTCCCATTGTGTGTACTCAGCCAATTAGTTGTCTGATTGAATACACACCTGTGTGAGCCCTGCCCAATACAGAGCTGCCGGCCTTCGAAAGCACTTGGGTACACAAGCTCCTGAGGTGGCAAATTAGACAGGGTGACGATGCTGGAATGAGGAGAGCAAGAACAGACAGGGAAGGCTCTATAGGATCCAGAGTCTTCCCTGTCCATAGGTGAGTATTGAACTTTTTTAGGGGGGGGGGAGCTTTACACTCACTTTAACACAAATGCAAGCACACCAAAAATACAGCAGGCACAGCATGTGATGGTGGGGAGTAATTGTATTGCAGTAGTAGAGAAAGCGCTTTATATGATTTTGGCTACTGATGAATGTAATGTGCTAATTTCACTTACATGAAATGCCCTGTAACATTTTGTGATTAAGATTACATGTAATTATGATTTTGAATTAAACTTGATTTTTAGTAATCCATTTGTACGTTTTGCCTGTTATTATGAAGGCAGCAGTCATAAACACGTTTTCACATAACATGGGAAACAACATTAGTGCAAGCCTCAATGCTTAGGGGGAAGAGTCGGAACAAGTTGAAATTCTGTTTTCAAAAATAACTTCTAGTTTTTGAGAAAATCGACTTTAAAAGATTGAGGCTAGGTTCACAGTGGTTGGTTGCATGTTATGACTGTGAACTACAATGGAGACTGGACATAGGACATAGACTTTAATACAAAGCCTGCATGCAGCAAGTAAGAATAATGCAATCCGTTACTGTGAACAGGCCCATACAGTTGTATGTGCAGTGAGTTGACGTGCAGAATTATTCTGTTATGCAACTGACCTCTGTGAACAGGGCCTCAAAGAAAAACGGTTTCTGGGTTTGTTCACCGTGCTCAGTTGCATTACAGAATAATTCTGCATGTCAGTTCACTGCCCATACAATTCTATGGGCCTGTTCACAGTACTGTGTTGTAACTGATCCCGTTATTCTAACTCGCTGCATGCAGGCTTTGTATGAAAGTCTATGCCCACTCGTCATTTCTGTTCACACTCATTATAATACATGCGTTATGCAACTGACAACTGTGAACTACAATTCATGATGAGAACTTTGATGGCGCCCCCCAAATGTTCGCACCACTTCCCTTGCCTGCCCTTGGTGCCCTTCACGGCCTTGGGGCCCATCCACAAGGGTCATAAAGTGTGGCCCTCATGATCTTCACACCCATAACAAGTGTAGTCTCAAAAAACACCTGATCTGAAAAATAGTCCCCAGTATCAGAGGACGGGAAGATTAGTAGTTGGGGCCCCCACAGCGCTGCTCCCCTTACTGCTGTGAACCTAACCTTAAAGAGACTCTGTAACAAAATGTTCAGCCTTATTTCTTCTATCCTATAAGTTCCTATACCTGTTCTAATGTGGTCTGTCTTACTGCAGCCTTTCCTAGTTGCACAGTGGCTGTATTATCTCTGTTATATAATCTAATCTTCTTTACTCTGACGGCTTTGTCGGGCTCAGGCACTCAGGCTGGAATGTGCTGGTCTGCTTGTGATAGGATAGAAGTTATACACACCCTCTCCACGCCCCCTGCAGTCTCTGTGCGAGTCACAGACTGAGCTCCTCTCAGCCTATCACAAGCTGGTTAGCAGCCATGTCTTTTGTTTGTAAACACTGCCTAAAACTGCCAATTACAAGCCAAGATTGCAGCAGGGAGAGGCAGAAACAGAGAGGGGCCCACCAGGAGAACATAATGAATAGAATGGTATGCTTTTTATTGTAAGAATTTTAGAGTACAGATTCTCTTTAACTCTGTTAAACTACATTTTGCTCCAGTACACTTTAACCACTTCAGTAACAGCAGTCTCTGGTCCTTAAGTGGCTGGTGCTGGTACAAAAACTAGGCTTACTGATGACATAACACATGGTCCCACCGCTATTGCCAATTGTGCGGATCTCTCGCTCTGCAGCTCACTCATCCTGCTGTTTTCATTGGCTCTTTACCCTGCGATCAATGTGAGCCATTGACTCCTGACCATCTCAAGGAACTCTGCTGTCATGCTGACAGCAGGACAAGTGAGCTGCAGCGGCAGTAGAGTGGCATGATCAGTGGTAATGGCTGGTGCGTGTGGCAAGTGGACGTTGAAATTTACGCCCTGGCAGGCTTAGACGGACATAAACAGGGCATATATTTCAACGTTGCTCGCCTGAAAGTAGTTAATATATACCGAGTTCTACGTTCTGTATACACATTTTATACCTTTGAAGAAAACAGACAGCGCTTGTTATGTACTAATGTTTTCTGCAGCAAAATGTAATTTTACCGAGTTTAAAAAACATTTTTACTTTGACATTTTTTAAACATATTTTCTCAGACACTGCACTCTCTTTTTTTTAAATGTTTGACTTGTTCCCAAGAAGAAAATTTCGCATTTTTTGCTTAATTATGAGTAATTCCGAAATTAAGGCACCAAAAGAGAAAAGAAGAATTCTTGTAAAGGATACCTTTTATAGGCTAAATAAATGTCATTTCAAAAGCAGCCTTTTGAGAACACTCACTCATCTTTCTCTAGCATCACACCTCAGAAGGCGAGTGTTTTGAGAAGCCTGTCTTTGAAAAATATACTGAATTAGAATGATTGGAAATAAGACGGATACTAATGATTCATTCTTCTTTTGTGTAAAATGACTAAATCTCTTAATTACAGCTGCTCCTTTGATTTTACTGGTGTTTGAGAGTTGCAAATATATTAGCAAGGCTGAGTGTTAATAAACAACAGCTTTTACCCTATTTTGACATAGAAATCCTTTGAAAATAATTTCTTCAAAAAAAAACAAAAAAACCCCCAAACAAACCATAGAAAATGGAATATGCTGCAATTGTGAAGATTGCTGGCATTATTGCTGGATTTCTGTACAGACAGTACACAGGCCATTGTAGCAGGAAGGGTCACACAAGGATCAAAGTGGAAAATTCACAGTACTGTATTGGCAGGGATAAACATATAAAGCACCATTTTACAGCAAGTATATGGTGCTTGATGAAACAGAAATATTAGATACTCTTCTACTGATCATTAATGTTCTGAAATAACAGTAAGCAAAATGATAGAATAAAAATTGCTGCATGGGGATATACTGTATATACACGCATATAAACCTAATTTTTCAGTACAGAAATTGTGCTGAAAAGTTACTTCCTCGACTTATATGTGAGTCAGTTGAGCAGAATGGCTGGTGGAGCAGGTTTTGTTACTGGCAGGGAAATGTAAGGATCGTGCACTAGTAAGTTTTCTCTTGTCAGCTGGCTCCTTGCTGTGCCTCCCATCCCCTGCAACATGGAGTGCAGAGCAGGGGCGTTTCTAGGGTCCTTGGAGATCGGGGGCACCTGTGGGCACCAGGCGGGGAGTTATATGCGGCGCGGCAAAAAATGGGCGTGGCCATGTGGTGAGTGGGTGTGGCCATGGGTGGGGCCAAATGTACATGAACTTAGCAGCGGTGTAAGCTACAGATAACGGGCCTGCCCATCGAAATATTGGATGGAGCCCCCTGTCCTTTATTTGGATAATTTACAATCAGTATAGGCATAGATCAAAGATGTATACGCACATACAATTTTGATTGGTCAATTACTGACCCCCAATTTTACCACCCCCGTGCAGTAAGTGGGCCAACAGACAATGAATTTTATGAACAGAGCTAAAATTGGCTAATCAAAATTGTATGTGTGTACCAGGCTTTACAGCTAATACTGTACATACTGAAAGTAGCAGGGATCAGCATACAATATAGCTGGTTTACAATCAGTAAAGGCACAGAGTAACACCTTACACTGTACACACTGGAGGTAAATCAGCACACAGTGCAGCAACTAGAGAACAGCGTATACTGTACATACTGTAGGCAGCAGAATTCAGCACACTGCAGCTAGCTTGCCAAAAATATGAGGATCACGTTGTGCGGCGTGCTTATCGTGCCGCACCGAAAAATGGGTGGGCCATAGACCAGAATATAGGTGTGGTAACGGCCGGGTGGAAACAAATTTACATGAACCTAGCAATGGTGGGACATTAGATTATGACAGTGGTGGCGAACCTTTTGGAGGCCGAGTGCCCAAACTGCAACCCAAAAGTCACTTATCTATCGCAAAGTGGCAACCGCAATTTAAACTAAATACTGTACAAACGTTTTAACTCATACATGAACATTATGGAAAATCCAAGTTGAAAATAAACTGTGAAGATAAACAATTTCATCCATCCTACTCCTGAAAAATGTATTCAATTTTTTAGAACCTCCAGTTTTATTTTCTGTTTTAAAAAGCTAAAAAAGTAGGTTTAATGCTATTGTCTCATATGATAAGGATTCAGCTTTTCCAATAGTCTCGCAGTTAGCAATCATGTGACCCCCAACAAGACAAATTCAGCAATCATGAGGCCCCCAACAAATCATGAGGCCCCCAACAAGACAAATTCAGCAATCATGAGGCCTCCAACAAATCATGAGGCCCCCAACAAGAAATTCAGCAATCATGAGGCCCCCAACAAGACAAATTTAGCAATCATGAGGCCTCCAACAAATCATGAGGCCCCCAACAAGAAATTCAGCAATCATGAGGCCCCCCAACAAATCATGAGGCCCCCAACAAGACAAATTCAGCAATCTTGAGGCCCCCAACAAATCATAAGGCTCCCAATAAGACAAATTCAGAAGTCATGAGGCACATAAATAGACAGCATTTCACATAAATAGGCAGAATCCCCCCTTAATATGGTAGCCCCCACGTTAGGTAGTGAGTGACAGGGACCCCCAGGTTAGCTAGTGAGTGACAGGCGCCTCCAGTTAGGTAGTGAGTGACAGGGACCCCGATAGTGAGTGACAGGGAGCCCTTTTAGGTAGTGAGTGAGTGCCAGGGAGCCCCTTCAGGTAGTGAGTGAGTGTCAGGGAGCCCCTTCAGGTAGTGAGTGAGTGCCAGGGAGCCCCTTCAGGCAGTGAGTGAGTGCCAGGGAGCCCCTTTAGGCAGTGAGTGAGTGCCAGGGAGCCCCTTCAGTCAGTGAGTGAGTGCCAGGGAGCCCCTTCAGGCAGTGAGTGAGTGCCAGGGAGCCCCTTCAGGCAGTGAGTGAGTGCCAGGGAGCCCCTTCAGGCAGTGAGTGAGTGCCAGGGAGCCCCTTCAGGCAGTGAGTGAGTGCCAGGGAGCCCCTTCAGGCAGTGAGTGAGTGCCAGGGAGCCCCTTCAGGCAGTGAGTGAGTGCCAGGGAGCCCCTTCAGGCAGTGAGTGAGTGCCAGGGATCCCCTTTAGGCAGTGAGTGAGCGCCAGGGAGCCCCTTCAGGCAGTGAGTGAGTGCCAGGGAGCCCCTTCAGGCAGTGAGTGAGTGCCAGGGAGCCCCTTCAGGCAGTGAGTGAGTGCCAGGGAGCCCCTTCAGGCAGTGAGTGAGTGCCAGGGAGCCCCTTTAGGGAGTGAGTGAGTGACAGGGAGGACCTTTAGGGAGTGAGTGAGTGAGTGAGTGACAGGGAGGCCCTTTAGGGAGTGAATGAGTGAGTGACAGGGAGGCCCTTTAGGGAGTGAATGAGTGAGTGACAGGGAGGCCCTTTAGGGAGTGAGTGAGTGAGTGAGTGAGTGAGTGAGTGAGTGACAGGAAGGGCCTTTAGGGAGTGAGTGAGTGAGTGACAGGGAGGCCCTTTAGGGAGTCAGTGAGTGCCAGGGAGCCCCTTTAGGGAGTGAGTGCCAGGGGGAGCCCCTTTAAGGAGTGAGTGAGTGCCAGGGAGCCCCTTTAGGGAGTGAGTGAGTGCCAGGGAGCCCCTTTAGGGAGTGAGTGAGTGCCAGGGAGCCCCTTTAGGGAGTGAGTGAGTGCCAGGGGGAGCCCCTTTAGGGAGTGAGTGCCAGGGAGCCCCTTTAGGGAGTGAGTGCCAGGGGGAGCCCCTTTAGGGAGTGAGTGCCAGGGGAGCCGCTTTAGGGAGTGAGTGAGTGCCAGGGGAGCCACTTTAGGGAGTGAGTGAGTGCCAGGGAGCCCCTTTAGGGAGTGAGTGAGTGCCAGGGAGCCCCTTTAGGGAGTGAGTGAGTGCCAGGGAGCCCCTTTAGGGAGTGAGTGAGTGCCAGGGAGCCCCTTTAGGGAGTGAGTGAGTGCCAGGGAGCCCCTTTAGGGAGTGAGTGAGTGCCAGGGGGAGCCCCTTTAGGGAGTGAGTGAGTGCCAGGGGGAGCCTCTTTAGGGAGTGAGTGCCAGGGAGCCCCTTTAGGGAGTGAGTGAGTGCCAGGGGGAGCCCCTTTAGGGAGTGAGTGAGTGCCAGGGAGCCCCTTTAGGGAGTGAGTGAGTGCCAGGGGAGCCGCTTTAGGGAGTGAGTGCGTGCCAGGGAGCCCCTTTAGGGAGTGAGTGAGTGCCAGGGGAGCCGCTTTAGGGAGTGAGTGAGTGCCAGGGAGCCCCTTTAGGGAGTGAGTGAGTGCCAGGGAGCCCCTTTAGGAAGTGAGTGAGTGCCAGGGAGCCCCTTTAGGGAGTGAGTGAGTGCCAGGGGGAGCCCCTTTAGGGAGTGAGTGCCAGGGAGCCCCTTTAGGGAGTGAGTGAGTGCCAGGGGGAGCCCCTTTAGGGAGTGAGTGAGTGCCAGGGAGCCCCTTTAGTGAGTGAGTGAGTGCCAGGGGAGCCGCTTTAGGCAGTGAGTGAGTGCCAGGGAGCCCCTTTAGGGAGTGAGTGCCAGGGAGCCCCTTTAGGGAGTGAGTGAGTGCCAGGGAGCCCCTTTAGGGAGTGAGTGAGTGCCAGGGAGCCCCTTTAGGGAGTGAGTGAGTGCCAGGGAGGCCCCGCCGCCGCCGCTCCCCCCACCCCCTTACCTTGTAGCAGACCTCAGGATCAGCGACGACCCGACCAGGAAGAGCGGGCGCTGGACGCACCCGCTCGATATGCGGAAGTGATGTCACTTCCGCATATCAGTGCGGGCGCTGGGTCCTAGCGCCCGCACGATTGGTCGCCGGCTCGCCGCCTGATCCTGAGGTCTGAGTGACGCGGCGGTGGCTGGAGGGAGCCGCTGCCAGAGGGGACCGGGCGGAGATCCGTGGCACCCCAGAATAGATTGGGGGCACGTGCCCCCCCAAAACAGGGCTAGCGACGCCCCTGGTGCAGAGTCCACTGTCCAAGACTACCTATGTCCCCTGGCTTGAGGAGCAGAGTGTGCAAGCAACATGTCAGCAATGCAGAGATAGTGGATTTTTCCTGTGTGACAATCGCTGTCTCATATCTTCGACCCAACCTAGTGGCATCTTGAGACACAACTATCATCCTTGTGGCACATCTGGCTATTGTGGAGTGGGCTATACTGGGGAGTGGGCTTATACGCGAATCAATCACTTTTTCCTGGTTTCTGAGGGAAAAGTGGGTGGCTCGGCTTATACGTGGGCCGGCTTATATGCGAGTATTTACGGTATGTAGTTTATAGAGGGTATACATTTGTATTTACTTCAGGTACTTCCATATCTCCACATGTTTCCCTAAAGTTCACATTCTCAATTCTATGCAGAAATCAGGGGTTTCAGCTAATACAGGATGTATTATTTCTCTATCATTATGATTATATTGTTATGGTTAGATAAGTCCTGCAAATAAAAGTAAACCATACTGCATTACAGGGCCTTCCCTCTTGTTCATTAGGGAGGATCAAGGAAACAAAAGGGAAGGAGGAAGGAAATGGGAGGAGGAAGAAGGAGGAAACAGGAAAGAGGAAGCAAAAGGAAAGGGGGAGGGGAGAGGAAGGGAATGGAGTGAAGAAGTAGGAGGAAAAGAAAGGAACAGGAAGGGGGGTAGAGGAGGATGAAGGGAAAAGGGGGGGGGGGGGGCTGGAGGAGCAAGGAAAAAAGTTGGAAAAGGTAAAGAAGAAAGCAGGGACAGGAAGAGAAAGGGAGAGGCAGTGGCATAGCAATAGGGTCCCCACTAGGGACCCTCCTTCATCCATCTTATTAGCTGCGCACTGTGACTATGCTGGTAATGAGCACTTCTCTATGTGCACACAATAGTGGTAAACCATAACAAACTGTTCTCTTGCTGTGATTACAACACTGCAGCTGTCCTTAGTAAGTTTTGAGGCTCTATATCAATAGAGTTCTTGGGCGCCATATTAACCCCTAGCTGACTGCTCCACGCCTATTGGCGTGAACGCAGCGGCAGCCCCAGGACCTCTTCACACCGATTGGCATGAATGGCTGTGGGCAGGGATTGCAGGAGATCAGTCTCCCAGCGGCGATCTGTTAGACGGCGAATCCGCCATCTATTAACACAGTACAGCGATGCGATCTAAGGCAGCGCAGTACTGGGGACACAGGCAGGGCCGGAGCTACCATAGGAAAAAATAAAAAAGTCTATGTAGCCAGGGGTATATGTGCCCAGTATATGTAGCCAGGGGTATATGTGCCCAGTATATGTAGCCAGGGGTATATGTGCACAGTATATGTAGGCAGGGGTATATGTGCCCAGTGTATGTAGGCTGGGGTATATGTCCCCAGTATATGTAGCCAGAGGTATATGTGCCCAGTATATGTAGGCAGGGGTATATGTGCCCAGTATATGTAGTCAGGGGTATATGTGCCCAGTATATGTAGCCAGGGGTATATGTGCCCAGTATATGTAGGCAGGGGTATATGTGCCCAGTATATGTAGCCAGAGGTATATGTGCCCAGTATATGTAGGCAGGGGTATATGTGCCCAGTATATGTAGTCAGGGGTATATGTGCCCAGTATATGTAGCCAGGGGTATATGTGCCCAGTATATGTAGGCAGGGGTATATGTCCCCAGTCTATGTAGCCAGGGGTATATGTGCCCAGTATATGTAGCCAGGGGTATATGTGCCCAGTATATGTAGCCAGGGGTATATGTGCCCAGTATATGTAGCCAGGGGTATATGTGCCCAGTATATGTGGTCAGGGGTATATGTGCCCAGAATATGTAGCCACTAGCCAGAGGTATATGTCCCCAGTATATGTAGTCGGGGGTATATGTCCCCAGAATAGGTAGCCAGGGGTATATGTGCCCAGAATATGTAGGCATGGGTATATGTGCCCAGTATATGTAGTCAGGGGTATATGTGCCCAGTATATGTAGCCAGGGGTATATGTGCCCAGTATATGTAGGCAGGGGTATGTGTGCCCAGTATATGTAGCCACTAGCCATAAGTATATGTCCCCAGTATATGTAGTCGGGGGTATATGTCCCAGAATAGGTAGCCAGGTGTCCCCCCAGCAGGAGGGGAGCAGCACAGAGAAGAGGGAGAGCTGTGGGGACAGCGGGGAAGGGGGGCCATCTCCCTCCTCTTTCCCTAACCTTAGGGCTCTCCCTCCCTCGCTCTCCCCTCCAGAACTAAGTGTTGTGCGGCTGCTGGCGCAATGCAGGAACCGGTTGGAACTGAAGATCAGGCAATCTGTATGAGATCGTATATGTGTATTGCAATACACAACATGTTTATAAAGAGAGTCTGAAACCAGATTAAAAATGGCTTTTTAGCTTATATTCAGAACTAAAACGCCGCTATCCTGCGGCATAACGAGGGGTCTTTACCCCCAAATCCCCCCTGCTACCTCTGTGGAGCGCTTCCGTGTGAGGCAGGGCTATGAGCTGCAGCCCTGCCTCACATGCGTCTATCAGCGGCGGATCTCCGCCTCTCCCTCGCCCCTCTCAGTCTGCCTTCGCTGAGAGGGGCGAGGGAGAGGCGGAGATCCGCCGCTGACAGACGCGTATGAGGCAGGGCTACAGCTCATAGCCCGGTCTCACACGGAAGCGCTTAGGGCAGCAAAATCCACGACCAAGAAAGTCGTGGTTTTTGCAGGGGGGATTTGAGGGGTAAAGACCCCTTGTTATGCCGTGGGATAGCAGCGTTTTAGCAGGGGCACACATGCCCCTGCTGAATATAAGCTAAAAAGCCATTTTTAATCTGGCTTCAGACTCTCTTTTACTATTAAGGGTCCCTGTCAAAAGGACCCTGGAAGTAAGTCCTTGTATATGTGATGTATTTGACTTTTTAATAAATGCTTATACTTTTGGATGGAGAAGTGACCTGTTGGATTTGTTTTTGGTGATGGTCACTATGCAATATTGTTTTTGAACACTGTAGTGATGCCTTAGATGCCGATTTAAAGCACCAAGCGCTGTGGAATTATATGCGTATATCCATAGATAAAGTGTTTTAGGCTAGAGGAGGGAATTTTCATGCTGGGTGGGAAGGTATAAAGACAAGAGAAGGTGCATTGTTCAGTGTCTCTCCTTGTACTGCTAATTGATGGCATCTGCCAACATCAGTTCACATTAGTTTTTGAATGCTGGGCACAGGTCATGTGAACATTTCAAGAAGTAAACAAAAGGCACTTGAGTCTTGAACTATTAGTTTAGTCAGGTTACAGAAGACAGACTAAAGGCCTCTACATCTGCTAAAACTATGGCTGTGTGAGTCTAGTTCAAACACTAATTCACTTCCCTTGTAACATTCCTCACTATTGTGCAATATGACTTAATGACAATTTAACTTTATGAGAACGTAAGTTCTCAGGCATCCTCTGGTGTTTTCAGGCTGAGGAAAACCTTAGTACATGAGCAATTCTTCATGATTAAAGGAGAACTCTATGCAGCATAGGCTCAATCTGACATGATGTCACACAGTTATACCGCCTTTAAAATGTGAAAGACCTCATCAGTACTCACATCTATTGAACCCTGACAGCATTTGGTAAACAAAAAACAATAATCAACTTAACTTTCAACAAGAGAGCAGAACCAAAGCTAAGTGTTAAAAAGTCAGGCAGTCTGTCTGTGTAAAGGCTCGTACACACACTTGACGAAAGTCAGCTGAGATGGCTGATAACGACCACCTCAGCCAATAATTAGGCTTGTGTACAGTGGCTCGTGACACCGACCCAGAACTGGCAAGCAATCCGCCAGGTGGATCAACTCAGCCCCTGTGAAGGACGATCCTATTGTCTACACCACTCCCCTGCCTGTTGCGTGATGTCATGCACGCGCCGTTCCATTATCCCTCCGCCTCCCCGCTTAACAATGCAGCGCGCCATCAGCTACAAAGCTGATTCAGGCCTGTTTAGCCTGGCCCTTCGATGTTGCCCAAGGCGATCGGGTACCGATCCCAGATGGGCGACATCCATCAAAGGTGTGCACACACCTTAACCACTAACCGCATTTACAGAAGTACATCTACAGGATCTTCTCAAAAAATTAGCATATTGTGATAAAGTTCATTATTTTCTGTAATGTACTGATAAACATTAGACTTTAATATATTTTAGATTCATTACACTACAACTGAAGTAGTTCAAGCCTTTTATTGTTTTAATATTGATGATTTTGGCATACAGCTTATGAAAACTCAAAATTCCTATCTCAAAAAATTAGCATATTTCATCCAACCAATAAAAGAAAAGTGTTTTTAAAACAAAAAAAGTCAACCTTCAAATAATTATGTTCAGTTATGCACTCAATACTTGATCGGGAATCCTTTTGCAGAAATGACTGCTTCAATGCGGCGTGGCATGGAGGCAATCAGCCTGTGGCACTGCTCAGGTGTTATGGAGGCCCAGGATGCTTCAATAGCGGCCTTAAGCTCATCCAGAGTGTTGGGTCTTGCGTCTCTCAACTTTCTCTTCACAATATCCCACATATTCTCTATGGGGTTTAGGTCAGGAGAGTTGGCAGGCCAATTGAGCACAGTAATACCATGGTCAGTAAACCATTTACCAGTGGTTTTGGCACTGTGAGCAGGTGCCAGGTCGTGCTGAAAAATGAAATCTTCATCTCCATAAAGCTTTTCAGCAGATGGAAGCATGAACCCACTTTTGAACCAGAAACAGCGGCAGAGGCGCCTGACCTGGGCTACAGAGAAGCAGCACTGGACTGTTGCTCAGTGGTCCAAAGTACTTTTTTCGGATGAAACCAACTTTTACATGTCATTCGGAAATCAAGGTGCCAGAGTCTGGAGGAAGACTGGGGAGAGGGAAATGCCAAAATGCCTGAAGTCCAGTGTCAAGTACCCACAGTCAGTGATGGTCTGGGGTGCCATATCAGCTGCTTGTGTTGGTCCACTGTGTTTTATCAAGGGCAGGGTCAATGCAGCTAGCTATCAGGAGATTTTGGAGCACTTCATGCTTCCATCTGCTGAAAAGCTTTATGGAGATGAAGATTTCATTTTTCAGCATGACCTGGCACCTGCTCCCAGTGCCAAAACCACTGGTAAATGGTTTACTGACCATGGTATTACTGTGCTCAATTGGCTTGCCAACTCTCCTGACCTGAACCCCATAGAGAATCTGTGGGATATTGTGAAGAGAAAGTTGAGAGAAGCAAGACCCAACACTCTGGATGAGCTTAAGGCCGCTATCAAAGCATCCTGGGCCTCCATAACACCTGAGCAGTGCCACAGGCTGATTGCCTCCATGCCACACCGCATTGAAGCAGTCATTTCTGCAAAAGGATTCCGGACCAAGAATTGAGTGCAAAACTGAACATAATTATTTGAAGGTTGACTTTTTTTGTTTTAAAAACACTTTTCTTTTATTGGTTGGATGAAATATGCTAATTTTTTGAGTTGGAATTTTGAGTTTTCATGAGCTGTATGCCAAAATCATCAATAGTAAAACAATAAAAGGCTTGAACTACTTCAGTTGTACTGTAATGAATCTAAAATATATGAAAGTCTAATGTTTATCAGTACATTACAGAAAATAATGAACTTTTATCACAATATGCTAATTTTTTGAGAAGATCCTGTATGTCCTGCGGGAAGACTGTTCCTATTCACCGGTTTAAGTGCCGGTATCAATGATCATCAGCATCAATGAGATGCCTGCAGTCATTGCAATAAAAACAGTAACACATCCATACATTACTTCCTGTTAGCGTACCACTAGTAGTAGTAGTAGTAGTAGTAGTAATAGGAAGGTAACGTGGCCAAATAGCACAATCACACCTACATACACTTTTTAAATAAAAATAAATGCATATACAATTGCAAATAGGGGCTTGTAATTACTGATGGACACAACCCGGAAAAAATATACCTTTATTTCGAAATAAAATATTCTCGCCATACATTGTTGTATATATTGTTTTATATTACTACCTAATACATGGAAATACAGCGATACAGAACTGTAATTCTCATTGCATCTGATATCTACATACAGCGATTTGTACAGTAGCAGGACACGGGTTATAAATTCACTTTTGAAAACTGGAAATACAAACCAGTTATGCAAATAAAACTTACAGCCATTCCAGTTTGTGGAGATCTCGGAACACTCCCGGTTTAAGGGTGGTTATTGCATTATGACTCAGGTAGCTGCAAAACATGTAAAATCCCATGTGAGCTTCATATGGTAATATCTATGCAATCCTAAAAATCTAAATAAAGAAATTATTAAAGTCCACCTTTCATTTGCTTTGTTATCTGGGTATATTTATAGTTGTACTTAGCTCAGGTTGCAGAAACAAAATATATTTTTTTTAATCTGGTACATTTAACCACTTTACCCCCGCGCGTACGTATTTCTCCGCCCCTTTTTCCATCCTTTAAAAACCAGGGACGGAGAAACACGTACTTTCCGCGTTCCCGACGCTGCCCGCGCTCCCGCTCGTAAACACGCCGCCCGCCGCTAGTAAACACGCCGCCGCCCGCTCGCCCAGAGATCAATGAACGGGAAAATCCATTCCCGTTCGTTGATCTAAGCCCCGCAATGATCAGCTGCTCTCCTATGGGCAGCGCGATCATTGTGAGAAAAAACTCACGTGTCCAGCCTCCTTATTCTTCCTCCAAGCTTCCGGAAGGAAGCTTGGAGGTCGCATTAAAACAAAAAGTTACTGTGGCCATCTTGTGGCCAAATAGTAAACTACACCCTACACATTTTTCACATACAAATAAATGACTTTTACACATAAAATTAACTCATTACCTCCCACACTCCCCAATATTTTTTTTTTTGTAATTAAAAAAAATTAAAAAATTTACAATTAAAAAAAATACATAAATAGTTACCTTAGGGACTGAACTTTTTAAATATTTATGTCAAGAGGGTATAACACTGTTACTTTATAAACTATGGGCTTGTAATTAGGGATGGACGCAAAACTGAAAAAAATGCACCTTTATTTCCAAATAAAATATTGGCGCCAAACATTGTGATAGGGACATAATTTAAATGGTTTTATAACCGGGACAAAAGGGCAAATACGTTTCATGGGTTTTAATTACAGTAGCATGCATTATTTAAAAACTATAATGGCCGAAAACTGAAAAATAATTATTTTTTTCCCCACATTTCACATTTTTCCTATTTTCCCATTAAAACACATTTAGAAAAAAATAATTCTTGGCATAATGTCCCACCTAAAGAAAGCCTAATTGGTGGCGAAAAAAACAAGATATAGTTCATTTCATTGCGATAAGTAATAATAAAGTTATAGTAGAATGAATGGAAGGAGCGCTGAAAGGTGAAAATTGCTCTGGTGCTCAGGGGGTAAAACCCCTCAGTGGTGAAGTGGTTAATAAGTAAAAAAAACAAAACACTGACTGTACAGTAGGCAGCAATGTCTTGCTCAAATGGAGATCAATAATGGTCTGTAATGATAACTTTTTTTGCAAATGTTGCTTAAAAGTACAGTGGTGTGAAAAACTATTTGCCCCCTTCCTGATTTCTTATTCTTTTGCATGTTTGTCACACTTAAATGTTTCTGCTCATCAAAAACCGTTAACTATTAGTCAAAGATAACATAATTGAACACAAAATGCAGTTTTAAATGATAATTTTTATTATTTAGTGAGAAAAAAAGCTCAAAATCTACACAGCCCTGTGTAAAAAGTGATTGCCCCCCCTTGTTAAAAAATAACTTAACTATGGTTTATCACACCTGAGTTCAATTTCTGTAGTCACCCCCAGGCCTGATTACTGCCACACCTGTTTCAATCAAGAAATCACTTAAATAGGAGCTATCTGACACAGAGAAGTAGACCAAAAGCACCTCAAAAGCTAGACATCATGCCAAGATCCAAAGAAATTCAGGAACAAATGAGAACAAAAGTACTGTAATTGAGATCTATCAGTCTGGTAAAGGCTATAAAGCCATTTCTAAAGCTTTGGGACTCCAGCGAACCACAGTGAGAGCCATTATCCACAAATAGCAAAAACATGGAACAGTGATGAAACTTCCCAGGAGTGGCCGGCCGACCAAAATTACCCCAAGAGCGCAGAGAAAACTCATCCGAGAGGCCACAAAGGACCCCAGGACAACATCTAAAGAACTGCAGGCCTCACTTGCCTCAATTAAGGCCAGTGTTCACTACCCCACCATAAGAAAGAGACTGGGCAAAAACGGCCTGCATGGCAGATATCCAAGGCGCAAACCAATTTTAAGCAAATAGAACATTAAGGCTCATCTCAATTTTGCTAAAAAACATCTCAATGATTGCCAAGACTTTTGGGAAAATACCTTGTGGACCGAGGAGACAAAAGTTTAACTTTTTGGAAGGTGCGTGTCCCGTTACATCTGGCATAGAAGTAACACAGCATTTCAGCAAAAGAAACATCATACCAACAGTAAAATATGGTGGTGGTAGTGTGATGGTCTGGGGTTGTTTTGTTGCTTCAGGACCTGGAAGGCTTGCTGTGATAGATGGAACCATGAATTCTACTGTCTACCAAAAAATTCTGAAGGAGAATGTCCGGCCATCTGTTCATCAACTCAAGCTGAAGCGATTTTGGGTGCTGCAGCAGGACAATGACCCAAAACACACCAGCAAATCCACCTCTGAATGGCTGAAGAAAAACAAAATGAAGACTTTGGAGTGGCCTAGTCAAAGTCCTGACCTGAATCCTATTGAGATGTTGTGGCATGACCTTAAAAAGGCGCTTCATGCTAGAAAACCCTCAAATAAAGCTGAATTACAACAATTCTGCAAAGATGAGTGGGCCAAAATTCTTCCAGAGTGCTTTAAAAGACTCATTGCAAGTTATCGCAAATGCTTGATTGCAGTTATTGCTGCTAAGGGTGGCCCAACCAGTTATTAGGTTCAGGGGGCAATTTCTTTTTCACACAGGGCCATGTAGGTTTTGAGGTTTTTTTTCTCACTAAATAATAAAAACCATCATTTAAAACTGCATTTTGTGTTTAATTATGTTAGCTCTGACTAATAGTTAACGGTTTTTGATGAGCAGAAACATTTAAGTGTGACAAACATGCAAAAGAATAAGAAATCAGGAAGGGGGCAAATAGTTTTTCACACCACTGTACATCTACTTTGACAACATCCTTTATGTTAATTATGGTAAATTAAAATGTTTGAAAATGTGGCTCTGCTCAAAAATGCAATATACCTTCAGTAAACATTTTAGCCCCGTATTAAGATATTCATTCCTGCAGCATGCCAATGCCACTGATTACAGTAAGAGATGACACATGGCTAGCCCTTACAGAATGTAAACCATGTGCTGAATTGCTAATAACATCTGAACAGGGAGGATAAGGGGTGCGGAAAAATATTTTTGGGGAAGTGAAAGTCTACATCTGAGAAGTGCACATTTCACTGCAGTAAGTTGAGCATGAGCA